>NW_020897746.1:6146204-6304654 GCF_003984885.1 Neopelma chrysocephalum | reverse complement strand
GGAATTCCCTCACAGTCAGGAACACCCAGTGCTGGTCCCAGCAAGGGTTGGGAATTCCCTGTGGAAGGTGCAGCTGCCTGACAGGGGCAGTCAAGCGAGCAGGGATCATGGTGTGTCCAGACTGGAAGACTGCTGAGAGCTGTGTCTTCTCCTTTCCAAGGAAGGAAATGCAGATGTGCCTGAGCCTTATGCAGGCTCCTTTCAAGCTGCTCCTGAGGCTTATCCATGCATCCATCTCCCAGCAGCTCCTGAGAGCTACTGGGAATACAGCAGTGGGCTTGTACCCAAAGGGACAATGGTGGCCCTGGGCCAGTGCCTGCCTGCTCCTCCCTGGCCTTTACTCTCCCTGAAGGAGGGGGTGGCTCATCCCCTTCTGTGGAGAAAATCCCACAGCTCCATGGTGGGGGATGAAAGGAGTGTGGTGGACCCCAGTGCAGGGGAAGGGGAATGCCCCACCAGTGCCTGGCATCAGCCCATCACAGGACTGTCCATACATGTTCTATTTTCAGCAGTGTCCAGCCGGGAGCCCAGGACATGCTGGAAGCCCAGGACACTCTGTCTGGGCTGTTAAACCCCTATGAGTTTCCTATTGCTGGAGAGGCACTTGCTTGATGACCAAAGACACCTGAGTAGTTAATAATGACCTATAGCTCTGACAGATCGTATCACCACTATTTTTAGTTCTCTCACTTCTGGTGTGAGCCCTGTATCTGTCTCTTTTCAGCCTTTTATTTTCAGTTTCTTATTGCTGTTTCCTAAACTCGTCTCCAGCACCAGGTGGGCAGCAGCTGGGGAAATATTTTTGTCTCTGGGTGGCACAATGAGAGGGATCCGAGGGCACAGGGGGATGGGCAGCGCTGGTGTGGGGGGACGGGCACTGCTGGTGTGGGGGGACGGGCACTGCTCTGTTCAGCCAGCAGCTGACACCCGGACGGGGCTGCAGCCTGAGTCTGGCAGCTGATCCCAGAATCAGAGCCCCATCCCAGGGCAGCACCTGCACTCCGAGCACGGCCACTCCTGCTGGAAACTGAGTCCGTGGTGGGTCTGTCTCAGCTGTTTCCAAACACAGCTGAGGATACACAAATGGGGTGTTGTGTGGCTGTGGGGGTCTGGTTTGGGTGTTTGCACGGCTGAGGTGGGAGCTTGGTGAGCTCTCAGCAAGGGAAGATGCATCCCTGCTGCACGTGCCACACCCAGCATGGTCCTCCCAGCACGAGGGCAGCGGGATCGCCCAGAGATGAAGGAGCAACAGGGTGACAAGGGCACAAGTTGGAGAAGAACTCCGAGTCCCTCCCCTAATCCTCCCAGCTCCAGGGAGGCGGGTGTTGTGTCACCCCTCCCTTGGCACTGGAGCCTCTGGCAGGGACCCAGTGAGCTGGATGGGACAGGAGGAGGAAACCCAGCCCTGGGGGAGGCAGCAGGGCTGGGAAAGGAATATCCCACAGCTCCTGGCTGCTGACAGGAGTACAGAAATAGCCAGTGCCCAGTTCCCTAGAGAGTGGTACATCCATAGGAAAACCCTCTCCTGAAGCAGTGACCTGGGCAGCTTTTGTGCTGCTTCTCCCAGCTGCTCCCCATTGTCTCCAGGTTTCCCAGCATCACTCCATCCCCTCTGTGCAACTCCCTTCCCTCTCCACAAGCCAGGAGATCACCTGAAGCCCCTCAGAGGGATTTAAGCCTTTGGCAGAGGAGTGAAGGGGTTTTGGAGAGAACTAAACCAGCCCTGCTGCTCCATGCAAACTTCTGGACTGAGTCTGTGCCCTGGGGTGTCCTGCAACATTTTATGGAATAACAAGGCACTTCCTGTAAAACAGCAATCTGGAAATGCCATTGTCACGGGGTGTGGGTGGGTGTCTGTGCTGTAGGCCCACAGCTAAGCCTGGCTTAGTGTGTGCAGCTCCTGTGCCCACATTGCCCCAGTACAGGTGTGTTACTGCCACCACCAAGCCCCCCAGCCAGCACCCAGAAGTGACTGCACTGGCTCACAATGTGGATTTGGTGCCGGAACACACAACCACACACATCTGTAATAAATCAAGCCTGCAGCCCTGAAGCAAGACAACAGGAAGTCACAGCTTAAGCCTGTCTACAGGCTATCAGGATGTGTGCAGGTGAAGAGCACCAGAAATTGAGTCCTCTCCAAACCCACGTCAGTGCTCCAAGAGCCTTTGCAGGATGTGTTCCTGGAGAAGATGCTTCCCTGTGTTGGAGTGAGAAGCCTGTCTGCTCTCTGGCAGCCCCTGCCATCAGCGCTGCTCAGCCACAGGCAGCCACCTCCCCTCTGCTAATTAAGGTGTGGGAAATACATTCAAGGTGGTGCAAGACATCTGGTTACCTCAAAATGAATTTTCCCAACTTAATTATATTTCTCCTCCTGCAACGTATGCTGAGGCGGAGCTGGGGATGGGACTGGTGATGGATGGAACAGGCAGAGGCAACAACAACAGGGTGGGCAGGGGCAGGGGAAGCAGCATCTTGGGTCTTTCTGGTATTTGTGGAGTGTACAACTGACAGGAACATTTTGGGGCTATGAATACAGGCTGACGTATGCATGTGTGTGCAAGCAACTATCCTGCTGGGACGGGACATGTGACTGCCTTCAGGAGAGGGAATTTTAGGCAGCCTCTTCCAAACAAAACCCCTTCATGTCAGGATCTGGCATTTGTTGTTGTCGTGCACTTTTCTTTTTCATTGTTGCAGCTTTTTATGGCTTTTTTGTACCAACCCTGGTGCTGAGATTGGGTTTATTTAGTGCTCTTTTTGTGCTGTAGCTCCCCTGCTGCTGAGCCCAAGCCCAGGCCTTTGGTGCAAGGCGTTACCAGCTGGATGCTTCCACCAGTCTTTATGGACTCAGTTCTAGTAGCAAACAGCGAATGGCTGCAGCCCTGGGATGAACAGCAGAAAGGACCATGGGATTCTCTTTGACTGACAGGCTGATCAAATGGAATACCAGGGTATTTCTGCTAATTAGCTGCAGCTCGTGGGCCGGTGATGTGTATCACTTACACACACGTATCTGCCTGCGGAGAGCGAGTGGCGGTGGGGGCTCTGAGCACACAGAGTCCCTGTGTGAGAGATTCACATCAAACCAGACAGTGTGGGAGGCCCAGATGCACAGTGAAGTGATGGGCCCAAAATTCAGCTTTTTGAGAGCTTCTTTTTCTCCACTAGCCCTTACGATTAACCCTTTGGACTGCTAAGTATTATTTAATACACACATTGTGTCTTCCCACCCATTAATTTGGGTGGCAGTAGCAAGGTCTTTCTGTGTGTATTCTGTTAGCATGAGGAGGTTCACCAGTCCCCCTGGGCAAGGCATTCTGAGGATTGCCAGTGAGAATGTCCCTGTGCCTCAGAAAATGCAACCTGGCTAAGAAAACCAGGTTCAAACAGGCAGGTAAGGCAACCTGGAGCTGTGCTGCAGAGAGCACTGGCTCAATGTGGGTCCTCTAGACTGGAAACACAGCTTCAACTTGTGGTCATGGGATGAAAAAAATTCAGGAGAAAAGCGTTGGGTAAGGGTTATGTTCACAGTGGGCCTCACCTGAGCTGTGGCTGGAAGCAGCAGCAAGTTTCTCCTGGCTTGGTTGCTCCTCTTCTCACCTCATAAGACTTTCTGGTTGCACAAAACAGCCCTAAAACCTTTTGGACTTGGGCTGGTCTCCAGCTCTTTGAGGCAGACCCAAAGCCCGTCTGACCCTGCGCTGCTGAAACGGATGTGAAAACAAAGCTGGTTATTTTTGAGCCATGAGTAAGATCAAGATGCACATGTCCCAAAAGGCAGCAGGTCCTGCTGCACGAGCCTGTCACCCCGGATGGGGAGGGTGACAGAGGGCAAGCACTGCAACACCATCTCCAGAGAAACAGCAACCAAACTCCCAACAGCCGGTAGAGCAGGGTGTACACAGGGTGCCTTGAGCCTCACTAGGCATGGGGCATTTGGACAAAGATATTGCTTTTATTGCCTTTTTCATGTGTTACCTCTTTCATTTAGTGTTTGGCTAAACCAGGCCATGGAGTAAAATTCCCAAACACTGAGGAAGAGGGATGAGAGCCTGGACTCCCCGATCCTCCAACCCAGTAAGCCTAACGATCATCCTGGTTCTAAGAAAGACAGCAGCAGCTTGGAAACTGAAGGTGATGCTTTTGCAAGGGCTGGTAAAACCAAAACCAGCAGGAACTGGCTTGCTTATATTTTGATTTTTAAGTGTTTTTGAAGGATCTGTCCCATAAGGATCCTCAATGCTGTCAGCTCCAGCAGCTACCAGGTATTTAGCTGAGAGGTACTTTGGGAGGCAGAGGTTCAGAAGAGCATTCAGGCGTGTGCCCATTGGAATGGCATCCAAAAATGGCTCAAAAACTTGCTTTCATTTGGGAAACACCCCAGCTCAGCAGGCATGTTTTATTGGAAAAGAGAATTTCAGTGCTGAAGAGTAGGATACAGTTTTCTGCGCTGTCATTTTACCTGTGTGAGGGCTTGCAGTCATTTTTCTGTATCCTCCTCCTGCCATTAGTGACTAAAAATCTGGGGTTTGCATTTTATTTTTTATTTTATAGTTTCTTACCATTTAATGAAAACAGTCTTCAAACATTAAAAGGTCAATGCAGGGAACTAGTTGCACTTCAGTAGCCTTCAGGCTTCAAAAAATACCAGGGATCTTGAACTCACAACACCGGAACGGTCAGGATAGGGTTGATAGAGACAAGAAATCTGGTTGCCCTTTGCCTTCAGCTGCAAAGGCCAGATCGTGTTTGTGCTGCTCAGTGAAACGAGGGATCAGAGGGAGAATTTGGTTTGTGACGGGGGTCGGCTGCGATGTCACGGCAGGAGCATCCCGCCGATGCACGGGGTGATCTCCCGACCGAGCGCCTTTCCCTGCCCTTTACAGCCGGCAGCAGGAATCCTGTCGGGGCTTGCCGGTGCCTCAGCTGTGATTCCTCGGATCAAATGTCACGATACGCGCCGTCCGCATCTCTCCCGCCTCTCTGCAGCGCCCCGGGCAGCTGTGCTGGATGTCACCTACACCAGGGACCGAAGACCTTTGGGCTGGATTACAACCTGGGAAACACTTGCAGCTTCCCAAGGAGCCTGCGATGGTGCTGGCTGCCTCCTGGTGAGAGCAGCCACCAGGCAACCCCAGGGTGCAAATCCCGGGGGTGCAGCTCAGTGCTCCGAATATCACCCCTCAGGTGCAGTTTTCTTTACCACAGCAGGTCTTACTTCATGCATTTATTTACTGTGAGTAACAGCAATGCACTTTTACCTAAACACTTCTGTTCTGCTGCTTCAGAATGACTTTGCAGCTCAGGCCATGGGCTTCTGTGAAGATAAGCTGGGAGCAGCCCAGTCTCTGGCCACTGGCACTGGGAGGAGTTCAGATCTGGGTTTACTCATCTTTGCTTGTCTCTCTTCATCATCAGCCAAACCAAAACCTTTGATCCAGCTCTCCATGAATGGTGGTAAACTTTGGATCCAAACTCCTACAATAAGCAGTTGTTTGTCCTGGCTGGATGCTTAAGACTCTGGAGGAAAAGATATTTCTAGGTATTATTCCTAAACAGAGAATGACAGTTGAAAGAAGAACCTTGTCCAGCCAACTCATGTGTCCAACTCTTTGGCTTTCCAAAGGGGAAATAAGTAACTGGATTGAGACACCAAAGAGATAAATGATATTTAACTGGTACTGTAATGAACCTCAGCAATTTGCCTCTGTGGACAACCTGCAAATTCATCTCCATTGCCATTCTGTGAGTTCTTAAAAGACGCTGTGAGTTATTCCCCAAATCCCCTGAAACACAATTGGAATTGAGCAACCAATTCCCAGTGGTCTCATTTGAAAAATCCCAGCCCTATCCCTACAGGGAGGTAGAGCTCCAGGTTAAATATACCCTGAAAAGGCTTGGATTTCTCAGTGTGGGATAGCAGCAGGGAGAGGATGGTTGTGTCGTGCGTCACTAACAGCCCATTGAGCCCGTGGAGCCACGAGGTTTGGTTACCAGTTCCTGGATAGCTGGGAGGTCAATTTGGCCACGAGAGCAGAGGTGGATTTTGAAATGAGTTCCCTGTTGCCTGACTGCTGCTACAAGTACTGACAACAGGCTGAGATGTGTGGAAAAGAGAAGGTAATGTAAGATCTGGTAAAGGATCCCTGTGCTCCTTGGGAGGCAAATTGGAGATGTACACACTGCAGGGTCCCAAGTGTGTGCCAAGCCCCCACATGGCTTTGAACCAGTGGATTCAGGCTTCCACCCTGGTGTGGCTGGGGGCATCAGCCCCTCCCAGTGCATGGACAGAGTTCACAACCAGGTCTGAGCTTGGCCTCGCTGCCACAGCACCGGCCTCTCATCAGAGTCTTCTTGGCAATAGGGAGCTGCCTGCCCTGCAAAAGGCTCAGCCTGGTTCCTGGGGTTTAAACAGAAAGCACAGCAAAGAGCCAACAGCTCTTCCAAAATGACTTTTGAATTCACTGTTGGGGGATTTGCCTGAGGTAAAGCTCATGAAGAAATTCTCTCATCTTGGTCTCTGTGCAACCGTCTGGCTGCTTGAAACTTTAGACAGAAAAGAAATGAGACAAACATCTGGAGACACCCTGCTATCTTTACTGCCTTAATTTGGATATAAAATACCAGGAAAGTCAATCTTCTGGCTGCATATGTTCTTGAAGTGCAGCCAAGGGTGCAGTGAAGGAGTAAGTGGGGATCACCCCTCTCTGGGCAGCAGCACCTCTGCACACTCACTCTTATGTCTGTCCAGCCTCCAGGGAGCAAAAAAGCAGAAGATGCTCGTTCTCCCCCTCCAGCTGTGCACACCCAGATGTGCACAGGAAACTGAAACAGAAACTGGGCCATTGCAAAGAATGCGCAGAAGGCACATGACACTGTGTATGTGTTTGTTTTTAAGATCATCTCTTCATCCTTTCTTCATTAAAAAGCAAATGGCATTTCACATCTCACAAGCCCTCCCTTTGCAGTTCTCTAGCAACCCTTTGCGTGTTAATTAGATCAACTTCACGGTTTCTTTATGAGGTGGGGAGGCTCCACAATCCCCATTTTTCAGGCAGATCAACCCTGTCAAAGCAAACCACGGCTCACTTGCTCACTCACACGTGTGTCCCACACAAGGGTGAGCCCAGCTGCTCCACCTGCCTCCACAGAGCACACGGACACGGCTCTGGTGGGACGGCTCACCTGGAAAGGCAGCACACACCTAAACCTCACATCTGCTCCTCTAATTTACACCTCAGTACACGAGGCCAGGTGGGATCAGCAGGGATGCATTTTAATAATTTCCTTACAGGTGTTTTCAGGGGAAAGTGGGAAGGGAGGGGCTGATTGATGGCATCCCTCTGACTGGCATCCCAGTCCTGTCTCAGCCCTGATTCCCTGGGTGGGTGTAATGCTGAAAAGGACCAGTGGCCTTGCAGGCCAATTTGGCCCTGCCATCAAGCACAGCCACCACCAGTGCCTCCAGCTGCCCTGGGATGGGCTGGAAGGAGGAGGGGTGAGGTGTTGAAGGTATTGATGCAGAATGGAGGGGACATTTGACATTTCCACAAATTGTAAATCCACCTGCAAGCTTGGGAAGGGCAGACTGAAATGTGTTTGTAAATATTTGGCGTTTGTCAGCAAACTGTGATTGTTCACCCATTCAGAAGGCAAAAAAAAAAGGGCCCATAAAACTAAATAGACAGCCAAAACCTTGGTAGGTCTACAAGCAGCATTCCCTAGATTTAAGCTCTGTCAGTGTGGCCACTTTCTCTGTATGAGGAATAACACAATTTCCCCCTGCTACGTCACGTTCAGACATTGTGCTTCCAGGGTTTTGTGAAGATTAATTATGTTTATGCCATACAGTAGAGTTTTACCACTTAGCCACGGATTTCCAGCAAGAGAGGTTATTTCCTAAGGCATCGTGTAGGGCTCAGCACAGTCCAGTAAATAAGCTGATGACTCCCTTAGCTCTGCTCCTTGGGCATTTCTTAAAGTGCAGCCTCGGAGCACACTGTTCTTAAATCAAAGCATAAAAATAACCAAACCAATATCGAGTGAACTGTAGCAGCTGGAGGAATGGAGGCAATAAAGAAAGTTAAAACAGCCCGACAACAATATCCTGTTACCAGAGAAGAATAAGCAATACTCTGTAATGGTGAAACACAAAACCCTTCTTGTGAGAGGGCATTGATTTTCCCAAAAAGGAAAGGGAGAACAAACCGGAGCCGTAATGCAGCATGTGTGGGCACCGAGAGGGTATAACGATGACAACATTGGACAAGTATCTCATCTCCAAAAGCTCAGGCTGCGTGACCTTTAGCAGCATTCAGGATTGTGTGTCTGTTTAGGATGTCATTAAACAAGACAGGCTTCCTCCAGCCGAACAGCGCGTAGAAGTAATTGCAGCGGGTTTGAAGAGCGAGATTCCAGACTAGCTAGTCAACAAACTGGGAAAAGCAACATGTCAGAAATAAACCCAACACAAAAAGCTAGTTTTGGATAATAGCTCTTTACCCCATGTTCAAGTTAGCCGCCTGGTTTCCATGACATGCTTAGTACAGATCCCAGTGCTTGGTGTGCTGTAGAACCGAGGGTGGGATATGAACATCTTTGAGGCAAATTTAGATTAGCTGGAATAGTCCTTAGGATCTTGGTGGTTGGGCTCAGGGAGAGTGGATGGCTGTGTGATTGCTGACAGCTTTGCAGTTCTGTGTGAGAGGGAGGGAGGGATGGCAGAGAAGTAAACCCAGGGTTTAGTACTCCAAAGGTAAGGGTGGTGCCACGTGCGTGTCTCTCATGGCTGGGTGAGTTATGGATGGTGTTTGAAAGCCACAGTATAGAGTAGAATAATGAGGGTGAAGAATTGTAAGGTAGCTTGAAGACTGACATTAATTACCCACTAATTTTCTAGCTGTGATCCATGAAACACTTGTTGCTGATCCCCAGACAGATGGCTAGTCACATAGGACGGGCTTCTCCTCTTTATTTCCATCTGCTATATTTCATTAAGACAGCTAAAAATAAAAATATCCCTAACGTTATTTTTCCATGCAAACTACTGCTACAGTGATTTGATGTGACTGTGAATAGAAGAGTTTCCAAGAGACAAGATTTTCTTAATTAATTTGTGATCTGTGGCATGAAAAGTGACTGCAAATCCCTACACGAGACTCATCCTGAGCGCTACACTTATTTCTAAGTGGTATTTATCTAAAGGAATCAGTTCAAAACAATTTTTTTTTTCTGGTGTAAGGGGAGAAAAGAGGCTGCTGTCTCTTCTGAGCAGAAGAAGTTGCCATTTTTAGGTTCTAACCAGTTGTAGATGGCGCCTATGAAATGGAGATGTAATCAAGGAGATCCTTCAGGCACGAAGCCTTCTTTCCCTCTGTGTAGTGGAAATATCTCCAGAAACAGCTTTTCTGCACAGCTCCAAGCCTCTTGTCAGCCCGCACAGTGCCCAAAAGCCCCCTTAGGGGGGAATGCATTTTTGGGAGGTTGTTTGGTTCTGTCTTTCACAGATTTTTTTTTGGCTCTAGCAAATGTGTCTTTGTGTGTGAGGAAGCTGGGTTCTTGCACACACAGCTCTACCAATTTCAGAGTGTAGTTCCTGATGTACTGAAGTGTTTTCCTGGGAAGTTAAGATCCCCTCTATCCAGATTGCAATTTACTTATTTTCCAGAAAGGGACAAAGCCTGAACCATTTATGTGTTGATAATGCTTTCTGGTCCTTCCATGCCTTTCCCACAAATTCTTTCAGACAGACAGAAGCTCACCCTGATTTCGTGATGAAGAAGATTCAGCATGTTTTAGAACAAGGAACTGTGAGGTGGCCCAAAAGCCCCAAAGGAAGCACAAACACAGGGAGCAGGCAGCCCAGCAGTAGCAGCTTGGTGTGATGAGGAGCTCCAGGGACTCAGCTAACACTTGGTCTCCAGAACTGAAGGTGAAATCTGGGACTGGTATCTTAGACCTGGGCTATTTTTATCCTCAACTACACAAGCCATTGCCATAGACCTCCTGAATGGTGGCCACAGATGCTTATGGGAGATGAGCTCTGTTACTTTACCCTTTCAGAGTTTTCAAGGGCTAAAGTAAGAGTGTTATTTTGGACACCATAGCCCAAAGCACCACTCATACCGTGTCTTAGTGACACTGCCACAGCACAGGCGAGAAACTTAGTTCTCACCCCTCCTTTATCAGTTGCTTCAGCTTAGAAAAGCAGGCGATTTCCTCACCCTCCTGGAAATGTTCCCACGAGGAAATTCCTCCTCCCAAGCCATAGCCACAGAGCCAGTCACACAATCCTTCCCTCTCTTGGATCATGCCATTTCCCCATTTGCTCGGGCTCACCCCAGGAGAACCTTTGGCTCCATTCTCCTGCCTGTTCTTCCTCCTCCAAGAGCAGTTATTTGAGTTCCACCCTAAAAGCACACTGACTTAGGCCCCAGTTTGGCAAAGAATTTTATCACATGCTCGAGTGCAAGTTGACTTAGACCTTCAATCTGTTTTTAGCTTATCAGAGCAGGGGTGGGCAGAGCCCTCGTCCTCTTACGCACGCCCGGCTCTCGTGGAGCTCGGCCGTGGACGAGCAAAGAGCGATGTGCATAAAGTTGAGCAGGAACTCAGATAAGCAGGACTGCTGAACTGGCCTCCATCCAGCTTGGTGGTATGCCTTTTAAGACCTAATAATCTCCACACAACACTGCAGAGGTGTCAGCCCCATGGCTGTGACACACCGCAGGTTATTGGGTGATTCTAACCCAACTCGCTGCTGCACAGTAATTAAACTTTGTGTAGTCTGTGCCTTGCTCAAGCTTTGCCTTGGATAATAGGAACCTTGAATAAGGACTTCAGGGTTAATACTTAATAACTTAGGAGAAGAGAATGTGACTAAAGCAGGCAAAAAAACAATGATTGCCTCCAGTCCAGGAAAAAAATAATGCATTAATACTAGAGTCAGTATTTTATTCTGCTTAAACCACAGTGAAGCTGGACACAGCAGCACCTCATTTTCCTGTAGGGCCTCATTAGAAGAGAACAAGGTTTAATGACAATAGCTAAAGAAACAGAAAGACACCATGGATTTCACTTAGCCACTTGGAACTTCTACCTTCAAAGTCTGGCATATTTAATTCAGCTCATATAAAAATTCCAGTGGTGAAGGGTGGAGAAAATTGAATGTTGAATGAAGACTTTTGTTTTCCTGAACAGAGCTGAAATGAAGAAGAAGCTGGGTGGTGACGATCAGATTTCTCCTATAGGTCAGAAGTTCAATGTATCATCGGATTTCATGTCATGGGGCTGTTCTGTTCCTAATTGCATCCAGCCAGGACTCTGCACATCAGTGAGCTTTTACTCTGGGCTCCCTCCATAAGATATATACTGTAGTCAAAGTAGTAACTAAATCATTTTAAATGTATTTTTAAGGGTGAATCATTACCTTTCAATTCTATAACGGAGCAGAAAATGAAATTAGTTGCTGGCTTGTGTTCATATAAAATATGAACTCCAACACTTAACTGGATTGTCTCTACAGCAAGTTTATTTTGCACAAATTTAATACAAGTATTAAGCTACAAACCTCTGGTAGCTGTGATCTCAGATTCAAAGGCATCTGGAACCTCACAGGGACAGAACCAAAACCCTGAGAAATGTGGCCTGAGGGCTCATGGCCCGACCCCAACCATCAGTTGTGGAGGGTGGATGAAAGAGTCTGAGCTGAGCTGAGTTCATGCAGTAGGTGAGAGGGGGATCTGAGCAAGCAGCACTCTGCAGCACAGGTCCCGAGTGATCCCACTACATAACTGCATGAATTATTTATACATCTTGGGGAGAGAAGCTATAGCCACATCTCAAGCTGAAATAAAAAAAAAAAAACAACAAAAAACCAACAAACCCAACAGCTTAGCACTTAGCTGATGACTGACTTTTTGAATAATTTAAATTCGACAGAGACATCCATGGTGGACTAGCATGACCTCCTATGGACATCTGTTCATCTGCAGAATTAAATGAGACCGAGTGAGCGTGTGAGCTGCTCGCCCAGCCAAATCACAATATTAAATTATGGCAGAGGAACACGAGCTGTTACACAAGGATGGTGTGGGGCCACAGCTGAGAACCAAGCTGGGGTACCTCACCTTCATCCAGCAGCTAATGAAGGTTAAATTACCAATCCCAAACCAGTTTTACATTGTGTATGGCTCCTCCTGAGCACCTCTCTGCTTTGAGAAGCCTCTCTTGGACGTGGTATTCAACTCTCAGAGAGGTTTTACCCTTCCTACCTCCAGGACAGACCACCTTGCGACCTGCAACACGTTCTCTCCTTAGTAAATCGTCTTCCAAACATTTTCATCCTGAAAATAAGGGTTTCACAGGTTTCAGCACACTCTGGTTTCCCATGCTAGGAAGAATGAGGCTTTTGCTGGTGCTGTAGGACAGCTTTGAGATGCAGCTTGGGAGAGCAGAGCCAGCCAAGAGCTGCACAGAAGACACGTCTGTGTTCCTCGGGTGCTATGAATTTCTCCTAAAGGCAAGAAACCTGAAACTGCAGTGGCAAGTCAGACTTCCTCCCGCGATGGAGTGGAGGCAGGCTAATTTTAGTCACCATGCTCTATGCAAATCATCATTCTGTAGCTGAGTTTATTTTTTAAAGTGCTGACTGCCAAACTTGCTGCAGGGCATAGACTCTTCATATGGGTCTTAAAGAGGTTTGAAACCAGCCCTTCAGTCAGTGGTGCTTCATTTCAGATACAGGAGTGGCAGCTCAAGGGGGCCCTGTGAGAAAGCAAAATTTCAATAGGAAAGGTCTAGCTGAGACCATATATTGATTTTTTGACTTGACAGAATTAGCTGTTAGTGGGGTTTTTTAATATATTTTTGATTCTACATATAATTTTTTGTTTTCCCTTGAAAGTTTCCCTCATGAGCTGCATGCTCTGGGCCCACAGGAGATGCTGGGAGTGCTGGTGTCTGGATCACACCGAGTATCTGTAGATAAAGGAAGCAGATCACTACTGGGTTTGAGATTTATTCTTCTAAATATCTGGCACATTCACAGAGTTCACTTTTAAGTGGGATTGATCTGACTTCCTAGGAAATAAGTAGTTCTTTAAAACATCACTATTAGACTGTGATTCATGGCACTCATTTGAGAGGCAGTGGCAGAAATGGGGAACACGGAGCAGCAGCAAGGCAGGATGTGCTTCCAGGAAGCCCAGGCTTCACCATGGACAGTGAATTGTTACATTTCTCTTCAATATTCAAAAGACTTAGCATGCAGACTTTCATCTGATAACTTTCATAGAGTCTCTATCACGAGTCATGCTATGACTGAATTGTTCTTTGTGCTTAAATGAAACAATTCTTCATTATTTCTTATCAACCTATCATAGAGACCGTCAGGAACTTTCCTTTCTCAGCTTTGAGAATAACCACTTCCAAGTTTGATGTCTTACCCATAACCTTCAAGGCATTTTCCCATCCAAACGGTGGATCTGCCTGGACCTGAGTGCAGAAAGGCAATTTGAATCCCGAACTCAAAAATGAGGCAGGAGAGCAAAAACAGGAGCTTGTTTCAACTGTGAAACTATTTTAAAAGGCACTTCTGTGTTCTGTGGCTGATCTTGAGTCTGCAACCTGAGTGCTTTGGATCTGAGGCTCGAGCCCTAGTGAGCGGTCAGAATTTCTCCTTGGAATCTGCTATGGGTTTTAGGAAAGACTTGGAGAAAAAAAATGTACATGGCAAAATCTAACTTAGATGTAGAGGTTGTGAAATACCTGGTTGCATTTAGGGCATGGAAGGCTGCTATGGAAAGCTGAATGCAGGAAGTTGCTGCATCGTGCATGTGTTTCCATCCAGGTGAACAATCTGCTGATTTTGTAAGAGCCCAGAAATGCTCAAGAACTAAAAACAAGTAACTGTAGGACTGTGTATACAACACGTGACCAGCCGTGGAAGGGAGACACTGAGGAAAAACATCTTTTCCAGAATAAAAGTTTGGAACAATCCCAGCAGAACCCCATTCCCCTCCTTTGGAGGGACTCCAGGTGTTGAGTGGGTGCTGGATGTCAGTGGCTCTGACTGGAGCCTGAGCAGCCGTGGCAGGACTGGGGTTTGGGGTGCTCACAGGAGAGGGGGCTCAGGGGCTGGAAATGATTCACCTGCCTAATTTGCATCTTCCCAAAAATATGTTTCCCATGAAAGTGGAGCCATGGCCCAAATCTAAGACCGGGGAGCAATAAGGAGCCTGTGTGGATATGAATGGTGTGTCTGTGCTGCCGGGTGTTCCGCCGGGACGGGCAGACCCGCTCCCCCTCCGGCGTGGCTACACTCTATTTCTGTACATTTTCTGTGTCATTTCATCGCCCCTCAGCTTCATATTAAATCTGACCTTTCCACTGCACTTGACTGGGGAAAGGTAATCACCTGCTTTGCTTTCTTCAGGGTTATACATCATTGTGCATGACAGGCAGATAAGTGTACCTGGAAAATATGGTTGCATGTGAGACCAGGCAGCAAAAAATATCTGAGAGCAGGTCAGGATCCACTTGAAGACCTGCCAGACCTGCCTGAGCGCAAATACATTTTTCAGGCTGGGTATTTAACTCCCACTGGCTCCCGTGGAAACTCAACAATTGCAGAAAATCTTCTGCTTTGAACAGAGAGAGTCCAGTCCCCCCCTGCTGCAGCGAGGCCCTGAGCGAGCACGGGGAGGGAGGCTTCTGTGATTGATGGTGTTGCAAGGAGTTGGGAAGTTAGGAAGGAAGGAAAGCAATCTTTTTAGGTTTCATGCAGTGGATAGAGATGGATCTAAATGCACCCTTGTGCAGCCCTTGGTCTGGAACTGAGACTGTGCATTGCACTAAATAAACATCACCCCAAAGGAGTTTAATACCTAAGTGCATCCATAAGCATCAGGGGTGAATGTTCCCAAGGGATAACAATAATCTCACACAAACAGCTCCGTTAGAGCACCTTTAGAGAAATTCAGAGATTTCTGATTAATGCAACTATAAAATGCATGCATCTAGTGTAGATTTGATCTGCTGGCTACTGATGATATTAATTGCTGGAACATGGTGTCGATTCCAAAATGATGGCAAAGCTAATCCACCAGGAAAGGGGAAGGGGCACAGTGTGGATGCTGTTTTGGTCAACCAATACACAGCTCTCTTAAGCAATGTTTAATGTATACATCCAGGAGCAGAGTAAAGGAGCCTTCACTGTGCTCAGCATTGCTACAACTGCTTATTCTTATTGCTTTTTATAGTATCTTGATACTGTGCCATCCAGAGTGCCTGGATATTCAGGATATAACCTCTAAGGAGGGACAGAGGGGATGGGGTCAGCTGCAGCAAATGCAAGGGCAGGGCTCCTACAGCTTGTGCTTTGAAACACCTTAATTAAGGTGAGGAAAATGCCTTGGTGTCACAGCTTGTTCTACTTGCTTTTCTCGTGTAGAAGCTCTACTTAATGCTGAAGTGATTAAAGAATAATCCAAGTCGATACAGAAGCATCATCCAATGAAAACAAAGACAGTTTAGCTAAAATTGCTTTGAAAATGCTCATTAATTAAGCTAAGGTAAATTTGCATAGATGTGGGCTTGCTAACACTCTTTTCCCCCTCTTCCTATCTAAATGGGACTAATTATTTCTCTAATTATGATGTAATTGTGTGGCCTTGGGATTATTGATTACAGATGCACTCCTCCTCTCCCTGTTTTGCCTGAATCCAAGCAGAAGAGAGGGATGCTCCTCTGGGATGTGCTGCTACTCCTTTTGGCTGCAGCCTTGACCTTAAAAAAGAGGAAAAGAAAAAAGTGAGTAAGCTGAGCTATTTATAGTCAAGCTAATTATTTTGATGTGATATGACAGCAGCGGAGCCTGTTTTCTCTTCACACAATTAATGGCAGTGGAAGAAGCATTCAATACCCTTTAACAGTGTTTGTTGGCTACAATACAAACCTTTGCTTAACATTTTAAAGGTGCAGGATTTTGAAATGGGGAGCACAAGGTGTGTTGTGTTTCTGGCTGGTGTGAGTAGAACTAAGGAGCTGAAAGGGAGGTGCTGCTGTTCAAGAAAAAAATCCCCAGTTTGTGGGGAAGGTGGCAGCAAGTCTGCAAACCACCATGTAAAATCCTACAGGTCAAACCTCAGGTGGCTTCTAGGGTTCTTGGTGGACACCAAGGAGTTTGAAATAGTTTATTATATAGGGAAATTGAGGCAGAGCAGTTAACTTGGCAATGCTTGCAAGGCAAGTAAGATGCCAGAGAGTGACAATCTTGGTCCGTGGTCTCTGATCCTTCCAGAGAAAATGGATTTACACTGTGCTTTTCACTGTCCCTTACCTGTCTTTGTACTGTTCCCATGCACAAATCCCAGGAGGGATAACCTGCTGAGCTGCAAATAAACTGGGGAAGGTGGAGGGGACAAAGGGGGATGTCTTGGCTGAAATTTTTGTTGCCTGTGACTGAAGATTTCTGCAACAAAAAAACACCCCCTGAGCACTGTGATGTGTTTTCTAGGTCTCGGGGGAAGTTGTTAATAGAAACTATTCCTGCTCTCTGTTTTGGAGCTGGACAGGACAGATTTTTTTTTCTTTAAATTTTTTGGATTAAAAAAAAAAAAGCGGAGTTGATAATTTCCTTTAACCAAGACAGAATTTGAAATCCTAAATTTTTGTGAGTCATTTCTGGTGCAAAAGCACCTCACTGTTGAAGCTCAGGCCCTCCTTCCCTGCAGGTTTATAAAATAGCTTTTCTTCCTTGCTCCTCACCACCCTCGGGGTGTCCCACAGCTTGTCCCTCTTCGTGACCACAAAACTCCTGCCAGAGGATTTGCCATGTATTCCAGGTCTTGCTTCACTATGGCAAGAGAGGAGGAAAAATACCTGCTCTCTCCTCCTTTTGCAGCTTCGATTGGGTCTCTGAAATCTGTGCTCTTCTCGGGTTGCTTCTGGTGACCTTTCAGGCCCTCAGAAAGCAGGTGCTGTTTGCGCAGCCTTTACGTGACTGTCGCTTTGTTTCCCTTTGATTTATCCTTTTTAAACCCCCGGGTTAGGCAGTTGCAGGTACAGTGCAATATTCATGAGAGGCTGATTTATGCAGGCACAAGGCTGTGCAGTGGGATTATAGGGTACTGAATGTTATATGCAGCTTTAATTTCTTTTTATGACCAAAGGATACAGCCAGCGTTTCTCAAATATGGAATTTATGAGAGCCTCATTCATGCAGGGTTTAAAGGGCCCCTGTCTCTGTGCCCTGCCATGGGACGAGCAGCCTGTGCAGCCTCTGCCAGTGAACAAAACTATATATAAAAACACATCCAGAGCAGTTAGTTGGACACTGAAATGGCCTCTGCACACAGAGCCCAGGCAGTCCTGCAGGATTTATGCAGCCCCAGCCCTCCTCCAAGTTACAGGGGCACAGAAAAACAAACTCTGTGAAATAATTGAGTCAAAAATCTTCCAAGCAGGCATTTTCTGTGCAGTGCAGTGCCAGGGGTTAAGTTCAGGACTTCTAAAGGGCACTACAGTGCAAACTAAGTAACAGAGGGTATTTGTGGCAAGTCCAGACAACATTGGCCCTCCTAAGCTCCAGTCCTGTGCTCCCACCAACGCAGCTTGTTCCTCTTCTGCCTTAATTTTGCGCTTTGCATCTGACCTGCGAGTCCCTTCTCCCAAGAAGGAACCCCTCCGCTCACAGGAGGAGCAGGGTTTGTGTGCCTGATGGCTCCCCAGGCACTGTTGTCCACCTGGAATCTGCATTGGAGATTATCCAACAGCCTGGCAAAAAATTCAAGGTATTAAAGGCAATAATATGGCCCTGCAACGGAACGTGCGTGTCTGATGTGGTGAATTATCCAGCCCTCTCCTGCCTGGAGTGTTACACGTCAAATTACATGTACTTACATCCCACACAGCTATTCTGGGGAGAGAGATGATTCTTTGGAAAGCCACTAAAGTTTTTGTAGTGGAACTGGAACCAGTGGTATATTCAGAAACCTCACAGGGGGTTCCTCATGGGAGATGGCCCTGGCAGCCTGTGACTGTCTCCAGCTCCAGAGTCCCTGTGGGAGGGTGAAGGGGACCTGTTTCAGCCTCCATGAGCACAGTGAAGAGTCATTTCCTTGGTGTCTCACACCAAGGCTCTTTCTGTCTGTGGTGCTCCAGGATGGTCAGTGCATGGTCCTGGCAGTGAGCCCCCAGTTCTCATCTCATTGCTGCTTTTCTTTTTGCTGTTGCAAACACCTCTGAGTCCAGCCCGGACAAGAGGAAAAAGCCTTACCCATTTCAGCTTCTATTTCTGCAGAAGGGGAGCTTTTCTTTCCATCTTCCCTTCCTGCCATGCCATCCAGGAAAACAAAAAGGCACTGCTAACATCTGCTCTTTTCTCCTCCTACGTGCAGGCTCTTTCTGGGCTCCCTATTAAAGCCCTTCCCACACGGCAGCGTAGGCAGCCTCATGCGTGTACATCTCGGCGTACAATTTTTCCCATCCCTTTGGGAGCAACGTTTGCAAGAAAGTGACTGGTGAGGGTTTATTTTTGCTCCTTGCTAAGACTTTGGTTTTTAACGGGCTCCTCGTTCCCCAACTGCACCTCCTCCTCCGGCGCCCAGCCCGTGCGCCGAGCGCGGCGGGGCTGACACGGATGCTCACGGAGACACTGGGAGTGGGTGGAAAGGGATGCAGCAACGTATGTAGAAAATTCCCATTGCTAAGCTACGCTCAGGTGCGTTTACTTCTACCAAGAGGGGTTACTAAGGAAACAAGGAGCTGATTTCTGGGGAGGGGCAGGGGGGAGAGCAGCGGTTCCCAATGAGCGACAAACGCTACACTTGCCCTTCAGCTTTGATGTTTGGGGTCTGTTCTTCGGTCCCCTGTAATTGAAAAGCATCTGATTTTGAGGTTGTTTTCACTCTCCCGTCCCAGTCCCGTCCCTGGGGCCGTGGCAGGGTGCCGAGCCCTCACCATGAAACACACGAGCGCTCTGAGTCACTCCTCCTGCTGGCAAAGGCAACGGGAGAATCCATCTGGGCTCGTTCCATCCAGAAAAACTTGCCATGTTTTGCAATTTGCACTTTTCTTTTTTTTTTTTTTCTCCTTCTCCGATTTGGAGCGGGTTGGCTTTTTCCGAAGCTGGCATGGCTTTTTGTTGCAACAGGAAAAATCCCCATCAAAATAAATTTTTGCTGGAAGGTTTAATCCGAGAGGTTCAAAGCTGAACAAAGCTGCTCCTGCTGCACGGGGAGCTCCGCAGAAAGATGGCCCGCTGCTTCCCACAGTCCCAGTCAAACCCAGTTGCCAATTATCAGGCTGTGTGTGCATCTTGCTGAGGCTCTTATGGGGTAAAAATTTCAGTAGGAGATGTCCTGAAGGGTACAAAATAAAGGCAGGGGGTTGAAGGAATGGGAAGAGGTTGGACTCGCTGTTCTGGGCCGGGTGATGTGAAGCAGGTTTTGGGGTGCTGGGGCTCAGACTGTGCAGGCAGCAGTGACCTCCAGCCCACCCAAGACTTGCCAGTCAATGGAAAGGAGTGATTTACTGTATCAAAAATAGCAATTTTCCTTGGAAATGCAAGAAAATGATTAATTGCACCACAAGGTGCAATGTCAAGAGCACCTACTTCATAACATCAAAACAGAAGGGGTTTTAAGATACAGCCCTACTTTAAAAGGGGAAAACATACATTTTCTAAGTTAAGAAAGCAGATCTAAATACTGAAAACAATTCAGAAAATGCCATAAAAGAAACATGAGCAGGAGCAACATCATTAAAAAGGAACATTTCAAAAGGATTTATAATCGCCAACTGAAGTTCTCCAGTAGAGAAGCAAAGAAAAAGAATTATTCGTTTTTTATTTTTAATTGTGTTTCCTGAATAGTGTGTTTAGGTTGGGGGGATGTGACATAATTGTGTATTTTCCCACCATTCAGAAAGTATAATTCAAGTTATCACAAGGAACACTTGCTCATTAAAAAAAATAATCTAAGCTTGCAAACCTGATGGGTTTTACAGTGTGATTAACTTGCTGGCTTCCAGAGCGTTTAACTCAAACAAAGGGAAAGTTCAAAGAGAATGGTTTGGTTTATCTTAGTGTATAATTTTTTTTTTCCTGTGAACACAGAAAAATACAAATGACAGTTTATGTTGTTTTTGATAGATTTACAATGCCATTAGATTGCACCCAGGCCATCCTGAAGACGGACTTCTTTTAGTCTTTCCTGTCAAGCAATTTAAACCCCCAATTCATTGGAAATTAATTCCAGAAGAAAGGAAGGGAACAGATTGTTGTTCTTCCATATTAGCTATTCTTGCTAACCCTTGTGTGCAAATGGCAATGGGGATGGAGGGGGGGAAAAAAGAGACGCTTGTAGCAACATATTTATTTTGCAGCAGGGAAGGGCAGTGTGGAATTTTTTTTATCTGCATGGGAGGGTCTGTATCACAAGTGGTGACAAATATTGCACGTCCAGCTGTGATGGTTTCTAGTGATACAAAAGGTGTGTATGAAGCAGATCACATTCTTTTAGAGGGATCAGTGGTTTTCCTGTGGGAAATAACAGATTTTACCCGAGCACTGAAGTGTTGCTCCATCCAACTTGATACACAGGACTGACCCAGAGCTGAAACTTGTGAAAAGTCCCCAGGGCAGCTGCAACTTCGCTTACTCTTGCAAAGGAATAAACTGTCGTTACACAACTATATTTATCCAAGGGGTTGCACGACTTTAGGGCTCTGTTTCAAACAGAGCATTCCCGAGGCAGGTCCCTGGGGGGATGTGATGTGGTTACCCCTCCTGGGAAATGCAGAGATGCCTGAGGCACATTGGCAGCTGGGTTTGTCCTCATTGCGCTTTTGGGACAGGTTAAAAGTGCTGTTACCAAGGACAAGAGGGAAAACAAAGGAAGTTTTTTGATGGGAAGTTTCATAGCTTGCTTCAGTATCCTATATATTGCTTTTAGGAAGCATTTTAAAATTACCTGAAATGCAGTTTCGTGGTATTACCAGCAGTCACAGTCTGACCTGGGACGTCACTATTTTGCAGTTTTTAATAATAATGAAAAACCCCTAAAGTGAGAGTTATGCTGCACAGTGGTTTGGATTCCATTTTTGGGTTTGTTTGTCTGTTTTTATGGTAATATTATGGTGTTGCTTTAAAACTGAAATGGTTGAACCAGAGAGCCTGGTCACAGCTTCCAATTTAGTAGATCTGTCATTATTTACCTGGAGGGGAAAAGAAAGTGACAATATTTTCCTAAATATCCCTGCCTGACACCCGATCCCTGGGCAGGTATCTCTGTGCTGAGCTCCCTCCACCTTGGCACCAGCACAAACCCCTCTGGACCTGCCAGATCTCCCGGGGTCACAGGGTGGTCAGGACGAGTGAGTGATGGAAATATTTTTGGGATGAGCTGGGATTCCCTCTGAGATCCCAAACAGCACGAGCAGTGTTGCTATTCAGAACAACTTTGACATTGCTGGTCCATTCAGACCCCCCGGCTGCTCCTTATCCAGCAGCAGCTCAGTGGTACCAGGATTGAAGGTTTTGTGTATTGTAAGGAAATTCAGAGCCACATGAAGACGAGTTTGAGCTTAAAACCCCACTGGAATTTGCCCAGATGCAGTTGGTGTTTCTTTCACGGTGAAAACATAGCTTCAGCCTTATGAAGAATTGCAAAATACCTACTTGTCCAAATAAACAGTGAGTAACCCAGACTTCACCCAAACGCTCTGGTTTCTCAAACAGGCCCAGCCCTAAAGCCCTGGCTGTGAACAAACAGCATCTGAAAAGTTTGGTGTGCTTAGAGCACTCAAATAAAAATAAAAATTAAAAAGAAATTGGACATAAAATAAAAACGATTTTAAGAAAAAGTGTATATTATTCCCTCAACGAGGGATTATTGGCTGAATGAGGAATTCAAATGTGGGACAAGAATTTCTGCCCTGAGTTTTAAAAGATATAATGTAATTATTTATTTATTTTTAAATTTAAAAGGTCCCTGGGCATTGACAGTGCTGAAAGAAGCTTTTTAAAACCAAAGCAAAGCTTTTAAGCCTTCAAGAAGTGCTGACAGGGAGAAAACACTGGCATCTGCCTTTCCTCCTGTCTTGAGGGTGAGGGTTCAACTTCAGCCCCACCGAAGGGTGCGTGACCTGACCCCGGTGTCCCTGACAGCCTGGGGTTGAAGGCACAAACCCAAAACTCCATGAACTTCTCATGGCCATTTTTTGGCTATTTCACTTCTCCATGTGCTCAGAAGGTTGTTACCCAGCACATTTATTATTTATTTGGATGCTGAAGGGACGATGATCACCTGAGACCTGATGTTTGAGCCCTTGTCCTGTAGGGAAAGGGTCTCTGAAGGATGTGTCTAGTGATCCCAAAATAAGCAGGGCTGTCTCCAGCCAGCACATTTCTCAAGAGCTTTTCCATGACACACCACTGAGACTTCAAAACAGGGTTTTCCTGCAGTGGCAAATGTGAAAACACACTTGAGCCTTTGCACTGCTGCTCATAGAGACAACCAGGGAGGGATCAACAACACAGCGTGTTGGAAAGTGGCACCTCAGGGCCCCCTTTCACTTGTCTTCTGCAACAGCTTGTGCTGCTGGGAATTTTAAAGCCAGAGCTGGGAACGCTGGCATCAAGCAAATCTAAAATTCTGCATCTCCCCAGGCACCTGTGCAAAAAAAAACCCCAACATAAAAAAAGAGAAAAATCACAGATTTATGCTATTCCAGCAATGGGGCAGCAGTGCACTGTGAGCTTCAGCAATGCCATTGGTGACTCTGATTATTTTTTTAAAAGCTTTTGAATATTTATACAAAATTGCTCAGGAAGGAATTATTTGTCATTCTTTTTCATTGTTGACAAAATTTCAAGATCAAATTTTAAGGAAAACAACTGGTAACAGACACTTTAGGGCTTTATGGCAAGGAAAAAGCCTGGATCAGCTGTGCTGGCACTTGAGGTTTTCTTGGGCTGTTACAGTTAATAGGAAATGTCGCTCTCCTAAAGAAATGCCATTTTATTTTTGAGCTATCGAGGAAAGTTGCACAGATCATAAATGATAATAAGGCTGTGTGTGTAATCAGGCAGGTGTGATAATAAGGCAGGTGTTTGGCTGGGGGGTTGTTTTTTGGGATGCCCTGCTCACCTTGGTGCCTTGGGTGCACATTCAGGGTGAGTTTGCTCTGAAGCTTTGATTCAGCAACGTGCTTTAGGTTTGGACTGACACAGGAACAGCCACGTTTCCTTCTCTTTGGGGTCACTGAGTTTATGTGTCCAAGCTCCAAATCAGCCCAAGTTGACTTGAAATGCTGCCAGTCCGGCCTTAGATTTGCTAGACTCAGACTAACCAGGAAATCTCCTCTTGATGAAAGTCTGGGGTGGGGGAGAGGGCGCGATCCCTGTGTTATATGAGCTACAACAATTTTATCTGCAGACAGTTTAGTATTCAAGAAACGCATAAAAAAAACAAGGGTAAAGGTTTGCAAGGCACAGCTCCATTTAATGTAAACTCCACCTAAACTTTGCTATTTCTTATTAAGACATCTGAGAATGTGCAAACCCATTTATCAAACCTTTTCCACGAGAACACTCCAGTACACCCCATCTCCTGGCCAACCACCCCAAAGGCACCAGTGGTGAATCCAGCTGAGCTGTGCTCATCTGAGGATGATTCCCTATGGAGGGGGCATCACCATCACCCCGAGCTGGGATGGGAGCCCAAAACCCACAGGGAGGCCTGTCTGGGCTGGAGGTGTGACTGTGATAAGTTTGGATTTGCACAGAGCTGGTTTGGCAGGGCTGAGACATGAAGGTCACGGAGTAAGGGAATCTGGGGTTATTTATACATGGGGTGCTCTCCACTGAGAGCAGCAACATTTGATCAGGGACCTCTCCCAGCCGGAACCCCCTGCCCCAGGGGCACACACTGGACATATCTGTTACCAGCAGGTCTCCTCCCACCCTGCTCTGCAAAATAACCCTCTTCGGGGCTGGACTGAAGGGCAAACATATGAGGCTGAACCTGTCTGACCCGGTGGCAGCATTGGTAGCATGAGCTGGAGGAAAAATCCATCACAAATTGGGTCCCTGCAGCTGAAGCATCTCTCATCTATGTGCAAATGCTGAACTAGCACAAGGCAAAGTTTCTTTTTTTAAAGCCCAGTGCTGGTTTGTGCAGTTTAATGATTTCCTCAGATATCTTTTTAGTTATTTATTTCCACTCTCTAAAGGCTCCTGGCTCTTTAACATTTTTTTAATGGTATTTTCTGAGCATGTTCTCAAATTAAATGCTGCTGAAAGCTGTGTTGCTTAAGAGGATGGGGGTTTGCAGAGCACTTGGGCCTGATTCAGCAAAAGCACTTGATTATCTTCAGTTTAATTTTACAAAGTAGTTAAGCACATGCCTAAAGCAAGGTATGTCCTTAAGTCCACCTCTGCTCAGCAAAGCATTTAAACACGTGCTTTGCTCTAACCAGAGACAAGGGAATTTTAGCATATGCTTAAATACTCCCCAAACCTGGAACCTGAGCAGCTCTGGCAGATGATTACCCTCCTGCCTTGCTAGAACTGGTGGTTCTGTCACACTGCTAAAAACATTAAAAAAATTCCTTATAATATGCTGTTCCTTATAATATGCTTTCTGGCAAAAGCAAGAGCAGCTCCTCTCCGGTTTGGGGCTGGAGGGACTATTGCCAGGGCAGGGAAGGGAGCGATGCTTTCTGAGTGAAGCTTTGTGGTTGTGCTGTCGTCTTGTTCTATATTTGGATGTTGTTGTACAGGCAGAGTGCAGGTCCCTGCCTGAAGCCTGTGGGTGTTGCTGAAATACAGATAATAAATGGCTTGTGTGATTTGACTGAAGCCACTTTGCTGAGTACATGGAGCCCTGTTCCCTTTGCTGGACGTGCCAGCTGTGGTGGGGGTTTCTCCAACACCCCTTCTGCTCTAAGGATTCAAGTGTGCTGGTGTGTTTAAGACTGGAGCTTGCTGGAGGGAAGCTCAGGCTGGAGATGTTCAGGGTAGAGTTTGGCACTTTGTCAAAACAGCAGAGATGGTCTGATGCTGAGTCCAGCAAAACCAGGCAGGTTGGGATCAGCAGGGCTTCCCCCAGGATCACCTGTTTGGTTCCTGGGCATCTCCTGTGCTGAGTTTCTCTGAAACCTGGGAGATTGACAGCACTTGGACTCTCAAATCAAATTATCCTGGAAAGCAGAAAGGCTGCAAGCCTTGACTGAGCCAGAAATCAGTATTTTCTGGGAATCAGCAAATGCCTTAAATCACAGCTTCCCTAATCCAAATTTGGAAAAAGTGCCATTCAGACTTTTGATCTAGGCTTGCACTGTGATTCCAGCATTCCTTCAGTGGTCAGAAGGGGTGACACCATCCTGTGTGTAGCTACCTGTTCCATCACCCATGTGAGCAGGTGCCCATCAGCCGTGGGTAAATATAAACTTTTCTTCTGTATTTAAAAAAACCCCCTTCTTTAAGAGCAGTGCACCCAACACCAATGGTCCCAAGCATTCTCTCCACTCCCTGCTCCTGTGTCCCAGCATCATGGTCACATGGGATCCAGGTGAGTGTGGTGCCAGCTCCCCTCCTGCACTTGGAAACCAAAGAGATGATGAAACAAAACACTTTGGGTTCATTTCCTGGTGCTTTGAATAAAAGGTAGACTTTCCAACTTAAGGAGCCTTGTCATTCCCTCAAATTAAAACATCTGTTGATCACACAGTTCTAGCACCAGAGGAAGGACTGGGAAAGAAGAGCAAATGGATAAAAAAAAATTGTGGCAATTTTCAGGTGGGGATGATCCCAGTACGACAAGAAAGATCAGATCTATTCTCAGCTGTCCAGCTGAAGCTCATCCTTTGGATGGGACAAAGCGAAAGTCTAGATCCAAAGAGCTCTTGAGATTTTTGGATTCAGGGATCTGCCCTGGTTGAAGACTCCCTCCTTGCTCCTTGTCTGGTCCCACGTTGTTTGCCTTGGCTGCACAGCTCTATCAGTAGAGACTCCCTGCTTGTTTTTGCCAAGGCATAGGGGACATTTAACAAATCCCATTTATTTTTTTTTCAGACTATTTTCCTTCCTTGCAAAGCTCTTGGCTATTCCTATCTTTTTAAAAAGTCTTAAAAAAAAAGAAAAGTTGTTTGTGGTGTTAACAGTATGGAATGAGCTAAAGCTTTATGCCATTTTTAGCACTCTTGGAACACAGAGAATTGGAGGAACTGAAAATATATGCTTAATCGCCCCCAGGAAAGACTGCCATAATATTTTGGGTTGCATAAGCAAACTAAATTGGAAATCTGGAATCTATTCAAGACCTTTTGATCAGGGAGCTTTGCAAGTGCAGAAAAGTAAAAACACAGACAGATGGGGATTAGAGTTGAGCATCAGGAGAATAATTTCCTCTTTTAATTTCAGTTCCGCCAACATATAAAAAGCATTAACAATCCAGTTACGTAACGTGCGTCAGAGCCCGGCTGTACGAGCAGGAGTGCTCCCTGTAATTAAGCCATTACACAGCCCGTGTTTGCTGCATGGAGGTGGGAGCTGCTCTGCACAAGGGAAAGAAGCCCCCCCCATCACCACCTCTCCAAAAATCCGGGCAAACGTCCTGGCCAAAATTAGAACCAGTTATCGAGGCTAATGGGAGCCGCAGGGGGCTCAGGGAAAAGTGGAGTCTGCTCTGAGACACCGCTGGGCTCGCAAAATCCAATTGACAATCACTTGCAAACCCCAATCCACCCTATTTTTCTCTATCTTTGTCGCTAAATCAGCTTCAGTGGGAGAAGGGAGATTAGGCTGAGGAGCCAGTGGAGATATTTCTGCTGATTGTTTGACGTTGGGAACAATAGTCCATAATATACTTTGTGTTGTTCTAATAGTGGGATCTTTGAGAGGAGGCACTGCAACATCCAAAGGCTGGCAAGAGTCCTGCAAATTTGAGGCTGCAAAGGCTGGCAGATCAGATTAGATTTCTGTTCTTGCCTGTTTTACTCTGCTGGGAGGATATTTTTGTGTGCAGTGGTTGATGCAGAGTGATGCAAAAAAGCACTAAGAGGATGGTTTAAATAGGACCACTTACATTTCAGGATCAACTCACTGGACACGGCTTCTGAACAGGTTTTGAAGAGTGTCTGATACCCCAGAACATCCATATTAAGAACTATTTGCCTACTGGGATCAGCTCCCCAGACTGCTGATGTCTGCAGTCTTTAGATAAAAGCCACTCCTTCCAGGTAACCGATTTTTTTTTAGATGTTTTTTGGGGTTTTTTGCATGCAGATTTAACTGCAGTTACTTTTGCTTGCCTTTCACTCTTATTACACGATCTTAGATGGGAGTAGGAGTGAGATTTCATGGACTGGGTCTGCTTGTCTTCATTTCAATTAATGTGGTATAGAGGAAAGGATCTGTATTTTTGGCATTGCTTTATGATACTCTGCAGAGGCATAAGCTCAGAGGAGCCTTCAGGTAGTCTCTGCAGCAGGAGCAGAGATGCCCTGAGTGATTTCCTCCTGCCTTGAGAGGAAGAAAAGCCCAAATTGGCCAAGACAAACCCCTGGAGCTCTCCCACCGTGGTCCTCGCTCCAGCCCCTTGCAGGAAGGATACGGTGAGGAAATCTCACCCTCCTGGCAAACCTGAAACAGTGTCAGAGGGCGGCTGGTAACCCCTGCAGGTTAGAGCTGCTTGAAGAGAGCTGCTGTGGGAGCAGCCCTGCCAAGGAGGACTTGGGGGTTCTGGTGATGAGAGGCTGGACATGACCCACAGTGTGCACTGGCAGCCCCAAAAGCCAATCAGGGGAAGTGTCACCAGCAGGTCGAGGAAGGTGATTCTGCTCCTCTGTGCTCTGCTCTTGTGAGACCCCCAGACCTGCAGTGCTGTGTCCAGCTCTGGGGTCCCTCAGTGTAAGGAGGACATGGACCTGCTGGAGCAGGTCCAGAGGAGGCCACAGAGATGATCAGGGCTGGAGCACCTCTGCTGAGAAAGGTGGGGTTGTTCAGCCTGGAGAAGAGAAGGGTCCAGGGGGAACTCAAAGCCCCTTCCAGTGCCAGAGAGCTGGAGAGTGCCTTTGGACAAGGGCCTGGAGTGACAGGACAAGGGGAAATGGCTTCAAACTGACAGAGGACAGGCTTAGATTAGATACAAGGAACAAATTCTTCCTTGTGAGGGTGGTGAGGCCCTGGCACAGGTTGACCAGAGAAGCTGTGGCTGCCCCATCCCTGGAAGTGTCCAAGGCCAGATTGGATGGGGCTTGGAGCAACCTGGGATAGTGGAAGGTGTCCCTGCCCATGGCAGGGGGTTGGAACTAGATAGTCTTCAAGGTCTCTTTCAACCCAAACCATTCTGTGATTCTATGAAGGCAGCAGGCTTAGGTGCTGCACTTCCCTTTTCATTCTGAATCGTTGAGCAAATCGTGGAGCCCAGCCATTCATTGGACCTGGGGACCATGGTTATTTCTGGACCACGAGAAGACCACAACAGGGAGAGTTAGTCATGTGTGAGCAGTACTCGCCAGGCTGATTTGCCACAACAAATAAATAAAAATAAGCGAGAAGCATTAAAAAATTAGTTGTACACATGACTGGCACATCATTTCCATTCAAATGGGTTATACCGTAGGTGCGGATGAGATCATAGGCTGCTATTTAAGGAGGAAACCTCTACTTACATAAATGTCTGATTATGCAACTGTCATGGAAACCAGAGATGACAAAGATGTATTAGATTAGCTTGTCCATTCCCTCGGAGCGCAGGATTGTTCCTTGTGGTTTATTTTTTGCTCAAGATTTTAAGAACTGATCGGTGGCTGCTGGATGCTGAGCTTGAGAAGAAATGATTTATAGTATGAGCTGAGCTGTCACTTTTCTAAAGGTGATTTGCTTTGGAAACTCAAGAATAGAAGTGCTTGAAGTCACTGGTAGCACCCAGCCACACCAGCATCTACTTCATCCCTGTACTTATACGCTCAGAGTGTCATGGCTTTCATTGGTTAAGACACATGCCAGAGTCTTAGAGGACATTTCTTTACCATTCTGCCTGACCTTTCTTTAATTTTCATCCCCTAACTCTGTTGTCTTTCCAAATAATACTCCCTTTTGTCTGGTTTTGCACCCTCCCAGAGTGTCCCTCATGGTTGTTGCTTAGCCAAGCTATACAAATTTAGCTGCTCCTAATCTTTTCTCATAGGTCAGTCCTTTGAGCCACACTCATTTTTGCTGCTGCACAGGGAAATCGGTGGAGATTAGTATTTTAATCTTCTTTCCCTGTTTAAAGAAACCCCAGGACACACACTGAATGGTTTTCCTGTGACTTTAAATTAAAATGTTTAAAAATGAATGTATTAATATCTCTTTTTCTCAGCTTTCACCTCTGGTTCCTCTCAGTCATTGATTTGACTGCTCTTCTGCCTTATTAGAAATGGCTTTTTTTTAAACAAACTTCAGTTTGGTTCCTTATCATGAACAGGTGACATTGTTATGTCACGAGCTATGCGGTTTAGTCTCTGCTTATCCTGCAGAATTAACCTGAACTGGTTTTAAACCAAACCCTCTGGGCTGTCCAGTCTCACCAGATTTGGGATTTGGGAGGCTCCATAGCAATAGGAAGACAAAAGGATTAATGCTGCCAGTGGCATTTACTCTCATTTTTGTGAACTGGTTCCTCTTTGATTGTGTTTTCTGCTCACAACGTCTTTGGTTGCTGTTATTTTCCTTGAAGGTGGTCTCCTTGCTCTCTATTAATCCCAATGGTCAATGAACTCAACTCTTGTTTCCCTCATGTCCAATTCAGATAATTACATGCAATTACAATATGGAGCTTTGATTCCTAATACCTATTTAGCTCTATGTTTAAAGATTTTTAAACAGGAAACGCTTATTATCTGTAGTTTGACTTTACCCAGGGTCACAGGGCAAACTAAATTCAGGCTCCATCAGACCCCAGCAAGGAAACAGACTGCAGAGTTGGGCCTTCTCCTCTGATAGGAAGTCCCAGGCCCAACCTGTGCTCAACCATTAACCACCAATGCCAGCAGAAAAGCTGCCACTGCTGCTGCAGAACTTGGGGAGAAGTCGATACCTGATGAGCAGGAACTCAAAATATAAAAGGGCTTCACTCTGAACTGTTGCATCAGGGTTAAGAGCTAATTCTGGCCTCTCTGAAGTAATTTGGAAAACTCTCTTAGTGTGGGCATGACTCCTGCTGACAGTCCTGCCAAGCACCTCAGCACTGACCTACAACACCTCCCCTATCTCACCGTGTGGCTCCGGGGCTATTTTAGCCAGGGCTGTCAGTGGAGCTGAATTGTTCCATTATGTGGTGGCTTTGCAATGTGGAAAAGTGTTCAGGAGGGACCACTCTCCAAATGAGAGGAGAGTGACTCAGTCTCCGGGGCCAATTCAGTCACTGATTTTTATTTATTTATTATTTTATTTTATTTTTTTCCCTGAGGCAGCTGACGCAGGGAGCAATTACAGTGGTGATTTTTCCATGCTGTGGATCCCAATTGACCGTGCCGTGGAGGGACATGTGCTTATCTCACATAAAACCCCACTGCAGGGCGATGCTTTCCAGGCACTGCTGAACTGAGACAGATTTGACCCTAGAGATGAAAACTCAGATTGTCTCACCCTATATATCCTTCCATCAGAGAGAAGAGAATGAAACATAGTGTTGTGGGATGATTTATAAGACAAAAGCACTCCAACTACTCATCCTAAATCACAGCAATTGCGCTACGTGCAGCCAAGCTGACTGGTTTTGGAGCAGGTCAGATGAGTTCCAACCTCCTCTTCAAGTATTTAAGAGAAGTCCTTAACAACAGGAACCTGCTTTGTCGCACTTCTTAAAAGAACAGGTTACCCCAGGGAGAACTTGCTGGGTCCCCTTCCCATTCCTCTGCAGCTGATGCCCACATTGCTGCTGTCCCCTCTTCCACGAATAGACACATTTCCGCAGGAATGATCCCTGAATTTCATCTAAGAGCCTTTGAGAGCCTCCTAAATAATTTCAGCATGAGCTATCCTTAGGAAGTTAAAATCAAAGGCACAAGTACCAGCATATTTAATAAGATGGAAACGGCAAAATGAGAACCACATTGAAGGATTTGGGAGTTTCTCCCTGTGTGGATTCCGAAAGGGGTCATGGGTTTGCAGTGCTCTGGCAAGCACAGAGATGCTGTGCATTGAGCACAGGCAGTAATTACATCTCCTCTTTCTAAATTATGTTATCAGGAAACATCTATATTGTTTGCATGGGTCTAGATTACGCTCTGAGAATAGAATGTTCCCTGCATAAAGAGCGCGGCTGGAGTAAATCAATGAGGATGCACTCAGAAACATCAATTAAAGGTAATACAAGTCTTTAGTGTGGCATCAGGGAGCGAGCAGAGTTTGAAATTCTGATCTTCCCAACCCTGCCTTCCTCCCTAGGAAAGCAACAAAGCAGAACTACTCAGAAATTCATAAGGTTTAAAAATAAAATACTTGTCTCCTCTCATCCTCATCTTTACTCAGTGCTGGTTCCCAGCATAGTAGATGAACGTAATGTTTTCCTTCAGGAGATCTCAAACTTCTGCTGGGTTAAGGAGTTGCCTTTCTGCAGGTGTCACGAGTTGAGTACCTTGGTTTTGAGGTATCTGCTTTGGGGGACCTGCGATCTGATTGCCCGAGATGCCAAGAGCCTGCCAGTGATCCACTGGAGTCAAGGAAACCAGGTCCTCGGCTCCTTCAGAGCAGCACCCAGAAATTCAGATTTTCAAAGTTAACAGTTATGTCTGAATACAAAATAAGAGCAAATCTGTGATAGAGGTGGAAACAAAACCTTGACCTTTTGCCTTTCTAGTATGTAGTACCTGGAGCTCATCTGCAGAGAGGTGGGTGATCTGGTCACCCTTGGACATCATTAGTAAGGGACATGCACATAAACAGCATCAACATGTTCTCTCCTGGTCCCAGAGATTTTCTGTTATTGAGGCAAATGGGAAATTAATGTGAATCTTCCTTCAGCCTATTAATTCTGCGTCCCCTTTTGCAGACGTTAATTCAAATGCAAAACCTGAGCCTGGGTTTGAGCCTCCCCAGCGCTCAACTCAGGGTTCCTGCTCAGGCCCATTTGTTACCTACGTGACACTCATCCATCATTGTGATTGTAATGGTGAGAGGTGGAAAATTTTCTCCCAGCTACTCGGAAGAAAAAGGACCTTACATAGAATTTATAAGCCTCTTCAGCTGAGCTAATTATTCAGGGAAGGGTATTTTTCATTGCAAGAAGCACAGGCGAGCAGATTCCATTCATGGCTCAAATACCAAACAGCTTTAACACCTTTGGTTTTAGTGGCTTATTTTATTAATATTAAGGCGGGGGGGTAGTGTTTTGAGTTTGGATATTTTTTTCTTTTTTTTTTTTTTTAATGCTTTTTCCCTTTGGGCAGAAAGCTGCTCCCTTTTCATCACAGCCCTGATAATGAATTGCAGTGTACAAAGCCGGTCATACAATACGCAGCAGCGGCAGCGCGGAGCGAGAATCTTTGGGAAGAGTTTCCATAGAAACATTGACGTCCTCCTGGCGAACAGGACACCGAGTTCCTTCAATGGGAGGTATGGGGTTTTAAAGGAGCAGCGAGGTGGCGGGAAGCCAAGCCAGCAGAGCTATGACTCTGCATCTCCCAGCAGAATAGGGGGTTGGAGCTGGTGGGAGGGAAAGGGAAAAAAAGAAAAAAATAACCCAATTACCCTCGCATTATCAAAATGTCGGGTTGGATGGTTGCTGCTTGAGCGGTGCCGTGTAGAGCCTGGTAAATAATTAAACTGCTGACCGCGAAGCGCGCGAGAGCCGGCAGCCAAAAATCATAAATACTCAAGGCTGTGAACTAGCGGCTTCTAAAAAATCTTGTCAGATTTTGTCACAGGCTTCATCCCCAGAAGCCCTAAATTCAGCACAAATCAGCATGACGCAGGCACAAACCTCCCGGGGACGGGCAAGGTTGCACCCGGCGATGCGCACCCTCCCCTCCCCTGCTTGTCTTGGAATGAGACAAGTGTTTTGCTAATGTTCCAGCTCTGTGTTTTAAATAGCCTTGTGTCTACCCAGCTAAATAGTGGCAGAGCAGCCCTGTCTGGAAGAGGCTGTTTCTAGAAGGAAAACAGTCAGAGGAAATGTTTTTGCCAGAAATGTTGGAAATCATACAAAACAAAAAGGGAGCATGCAAAAGAATTCGCCGCCGAGCGCTCCCCGGTGATTTTGTTCAGGCTCACAAAGCGCTTTGTTTCGGAGCAATCCCCAGATAAGATTAATGAAGGTGACAGACGTCCCTTTTGGGAAAGCCTGATCCACCCCAAAGCCCTGTCCAACATTGGGGATGTCAAACAGAGTCTCCCCACTGGCTGTGGGGGCTTTGGCTCTGGACCCATGAGTGAGAGTGCTCAGCCCCAGGAAGTGAGCAGCCATCCAACCCAACATGGTTCTCTCAGCCTTCATGGCTTCCTCTGGCTCTTTGACTCCAGTTGGGTATCTCTGCACAATTCAGACAAGTCTCTGGTGCAGTTGAATATATTTCAGGGTCTTATGGGTGTCACCCTCCCAAAGAGAGTCATAGAATGATTTGGATGGTGTGGAACCTTAATGCTCATCTAGTCCAACCCCCTGCCATGAGCAGGGACACCTTCCACTATCCCAGGTTGCTCCAAACCCTGTCCAACTTGGCCTTGAACACTTCCAGGGACGGGGCAGCCACAGCTTCTGTGGGCAATCTGTGCCAGGGCCTCATCATCCTCACAGGGAAGAATTTCTTCCTGATATCTAATCTAAACCTGCCTTCTGTCAACTTTAAAAATACCCAAACATCTTTCCAGGATGAGTCACATGAGGTGAGGAGCACCCATTGCAGCTCTTCCTCTGTTTCTCCCCAGAGCTGATATCTCAGGGGTGAGTCGTTTACCCAGCAAACCCCTGTGGTATTTGGTTTGCTTTGTGCAGGTGAGATGGGTGGAGGGTGTGCTCCACTGGGACACAGAGCTCAGAGGGAGCTTTGCTACAGGTAGGAGCAGGTGCCGTGGTCTTGAACCAGCCTTGTCCTCTCTGCAAGCCAGCTTCTGTTATTAAAAAGTGTCTTGCAGGTTTTCCTACATCTGTTCCTTATTAAAATCCCTCCAGAGTGATTAGTGGCAAATACAAGGCATCCACAACCCCATCACAGTTGAGTGGGAGCCTCACATACCCTGTACCTTCCATAGTCTGCTCCAGATAGTCTTCAAAGGCAAACCACTGCAGTGTGGCTGCTGACCTTAATCCCTGTCCTTTACAGTGCTCAGAGACTGTAGCTATTTATACTACTGCTATTGCAATGCTGGAAACTCTATGCTGGAAGCTAAATTATTTCAAATCTATATGGGTATGGTGCTACATGAAGTTCTGGTTTATAATTTTATAGCAAAGACATCCATTTATTCAGTGGGCTCCAGGTAGGATGTTTGGTACAGGATATGGAACTGATCTATTTGCAGAATGTTTGGATGGAGATCATTTTGGTTCAACCTGTTCAGCAAGATTTGCTGTAGACACAGAAAGACAGAAAAGTCGGTGAGTCAGAGGATCTCAAAGAAGTCTCTTGAGTTTTAGGGACTTATTCATATTGTTTCAAAGGATGATGGCAGGAATTACTTTGAAGAGAGTAGGAAGAGAGGGTAAAACAGATGTCCATCTTCCTGAGTAGTACCTTGCTCTTTTCATCCATTCATCTCAGAGTGTTTACTTTATCCTGTTTTGTGGATGCAGAAGACTTAGAAATAAAGACCCATTTAGAATGAGAGATGTTTTACTTGAGCACTGTGTCCTTACTTACAACTTAGGGGAATCTGAAGGCTCATTATTCTTCCTTGATTAACATCACTTTATAAGGTGTTCAGCTAGCATGGCAATGAACTTGATTTAAATACCCAGGTAGGCTGGATTTGCATATGCCAGGAAGGACGGAAGACAAACCAGACCCCCACACCCATCACGATAAGGCAGCTGGGTCAAGGTGGGGCTGGGGACAACGCCTGGTGCTGGATTTGGAGAGGCAGAGACCAGCCTCTGGCTGACCAACCCACAGCACACGGGACTCACGTGCTGGCAGGGACCTATTTGTGCACAGGCAGGAGGAGAGTGCTTGATAATACTGAATTAGGAAGAAATGTAGGTAAAGCAGGGGGACGCACTGGTTTGACTGCAGGTGGACCTCCCAAGCACCTTGACAGGGTATTTCTGGAAGAGTGAGCAATAAGTGAAATTATCTACTTGACTGATATTAAACCAGCACGCTACAGCAGTCCTGAATTTCTTCTGAACCAAACCCTACCACAGCACATCCTTTGCCAGAGGTGCTCTCTCTTCTCTTCTGTACCAGTTGATCCACAGAGCTCGGTGTGGGGTGCACAGGCTGTGCTGGTGAGGTGATTTTAACTGAGGCACAGGCACTGCCCCAGTCCAGCTGCTCACAATCCAGCTGAACGAACCCTCTCAAGAGAGGCTTAATGGAGGAGTTGCACTTCAGTCTTATGAAACCTGATGGCCCCTGATCACCCTGTTGGTGCAGTGCTGAACTGAGGGGCAAACTCCTCATTGTATAACAAATAATTCCCATTAAGGGCAGATTTATCTGCTGGTGGCAGACCCAGGCTCTGTGTGAGGGGCTGTAGTGATGCCTCGGTGAATCTGTACTGGCTCACGCTTAGTGGAGAGTTCCTACGAATGTCTTTGCATGCTGCTTAAAACTTGTGTTTGACTTACAAAACAAGACAGCCAGTTCCCTTTCCATATCTTGTAGTCAAGATCTGTCAAACATATGGAGATGTTTATATCCAGGCATTTCTGTTCAGAGGAACCACCGGTGTCCTGCTCAGTGGCTGAATCAGGAAAGTCTTTCCCCTCACCTGAGCCTACACGGTCGTTCCCTTTGGGTGGAGCTTCTGGAAAACTGCGGCCACAGGGAACCACAGCCAGCAAACACTTTGCAAATCCACTACCCAGACCCACTCCTGCTCTTGGACTAGAGCCTGTGCAAACAGCAGGGAAATTTTATTCCCTGTGATATATCGTTTGAGTTTTCCTTCCAGGAGATCCTGCTTCTTTTTCACATCAGCTCCTCAGCTGAATCTAGGACGCAGGAGATGCTCAATCCTGCCTTCTGGGCTCTCGTTCATCAGATTTACAACGTTTTTGTGCTATAACAGTAATCACAAACTGCTTGCATTAAGTGCCACACTATTGGAAAGCCTTTCCGAAGGGCTCCGAGTCTTTGATCATTCTTTGTATTAGCAGAAAACAAAGTATTTCTTTCAGTAATGGAAGATGAAGTCCCACTTTATCCTTCAAAATGGTGGTGGCTTCCTGTGCCTCAGATGTGAGGCATTGCAGGAGCCATCTTGAACACCTAGATTTTGTAAAAACAGCTGAAATTTGCAAAGCGAGGAGCCCATAATTTCAAACACTGCACTGGAGAGCAAGAGCATGTGCTGCAGAATAGCAAAAAAGAAGAATAGATTTTGTTGAGGATGGGAATTTGATACCAAAAATGAAGCATGGCCATAACAATTACAGCCATCTAGTGGGCAAAAGATTTTTTAAAAGATAAAAATACTATTGATATTCAATTTCAACAGTAAAATACTTGTGAAAGAAAGAGGTCTAGCAAATAACCTGGGGAGCAGCTTGCATTGGTGTTTTGTTGGTTTTTTTTTTTTTTTACTATTCTTCAGGAATACATAAAATCTCAAATATTTTCCTTCTTGCATTGTAGTCTACAAATATTAGGAAAATTAGATCTCATTTGGTGCTCCTGTTTTAACAAGGGACTTGCTGAGAGTATCCAGCGAAGTGTGTTATTGCTCACACTGCAGCTGAAGGGACAGGACTGAATTTTTTAACAGAGATTTCCTCTCTCCAACTGGTTCATTAAATTTTAAAGTTAGATATATGACAACACAGGCTTTAAGTTAAGTACTTGGCAACAAATCAACAGGCTTCAGAGAGTGATTAAGGATCTCTTTCTGCAGATGCTTTGTACACCTTCTTTTGGCTCTTGATGTCATCCATCATCTCAGGAGCTCCTTGGGCTTCACAGGGTATTTCAGGTTGATATGATCTCTAGTGAATTTCTACTGAAAAAGCAAATTGGAAAGTAAGCATTTCGTCTGAAATCTTTGCATATCAAAAGGAAGAAAAAGTACATCCCTTTCTTTATCTTACTTTTATATGGAGCATATGGGCTGAAACGCTGAACTTCAGATCTGAATTCCAAAAACTCCAAAGCATTTTGATTTAGCCCATAATAAAATCTGCAGTGGGATTTCATAACAATGCTTTTTAATCCACCTCCAAGGAGGGATAAGATTCTCTGTGAGAGGGTTTGATCTGTTAGAAGTTTTTTGGATTGTTGTTTTTTTTAAAAAAAACTTAGTCATCTGTATTCAAGATTTTAAAAACATATTTACAGAACAAACAAACCTTCTCAGAATAATCTCCGCAGGCTTTTGATCGCATGCCTCGGAGTGGAAGAACAGGCTATAGGATCTCTTAACTCTGTGACAAGAAATAACTGGCTGTGAATTTTGGAAATCCTCTTTGGCATGTGTTCAAGCCGGTATTAACGCAAACCGCCCCATGCCGATCTCCTGACTCATCCCAAACGGCAGCTTCTGACACTCATCCCATCCGTCGCCGGCCTTCCCTAGGAAGAAAACAAAGCAGCTCCTCCCTTCCTTCCTGAAAGCTCACGTGCCCAAACCGCTGCTGAGCGGGGGCATCTTCTGTACTTGCAAGTGTTTAATTTGGGGTCTGACCCTGTGCTGGCGGATCTCGAAGGTGTGTTTGCAATGGTGTAATTGGTCTCAGCTCCCCAGTCCCTGGGCACACAGTGTCCTTTGGATAAGCCCCAGTGGTTCCACGTTTGGGGCACTCTTTGCAGCAAGTATTTCAAATTCTCTCCGTGTCTCTGGTGCAAATCTCTTTGAAGACAGCCGTATGTCAATTATAGCATTATGTTGCTTCTAAATCCTATATGTATTTATAGGACTCGATGGTCCCTTCCAACTCTATGATTCTATGGTGTTTGTGTATTTATGTATTATTTACACAGGGTATAAATATCCAAGTAACCATTATCCAGAGGCAGACAATGTTTTCAAAGGAAAATGCTGTTTAAATTCTGCAGCCCTGCAGAATCTTCTCTATTGGAGGAAATCTAGTCCCACACTTCTTTGTGCCAGTTCCAGGAGGTTTTTTTCCTTGTCCCACAGGCGAGAGGTGAGGAGTGAAGGGCAGAGGCTCAGCCGCTCTAACTGTGAATTTCTTGATCTCTGACAGTTTTGGTTTTTCTGATTATAGCCTTTTCTAAGAACAGGCTGTGCAGTATAACTTGCCATATAAAATCCTGGGTAGATACAGAGCTGGATTTGTGATGCAGTTACTGGTATTTCATTAACCTTTATCTTGACAAGTGGAAATAACACGCTGTGATTCAGGGGAAATTTTTCACTTGCAGAGAAAAATGGTGCCAAAAGAAAGCAAATGGGCTACAAATTAATAAATACAAGTCTCAATAGCTGAAATCAACTTCCAGCTGGACTCGGCCCCTCTGTGCGTGTTTCAGATGCATCAGGCTGCTGTGATGATGCTCTGAGGGGCACGACAGAGCCGGGGCTTGAACACCACTCAGGAGCCCAGGGGTGACCACAGCCAGTGTTGGGGACAGGGTGATCCTCCTCCAGGCCTCCTCCTCTGTTTTTTCCACCCAGACAAAGACGTGGACCTCAAGGCTTGTCCAACCCCCCCATGGACTGTGGCTTCTCCATGCCGTGTCACGTCTTTGGCCCTGTGGTTCCACTGGGCTCACCCGCAACAGGCTTTTGCTCTGCAAAAAGGCTGCTCATGGTACTGATGACATGGATATGCAATCACTGACCCTCCAAAACCCCAGGGAGAACCATTTCTAGGAGGGCCTGAGCTAAATACAGCCTCTCTACGACTGCAGCCTTGCTGGTGGCCGGCAGAGTCTCCCAGAGGAGACGACAGAGCTGGTGAGTAATAAGGATAACTGATGTTTTTCCAAGTCAAAACCAGCCTGACTCACCACTATTTTGTTTCTTTTATTGTTATTTGTGTTGCTCTGATGCCAGACAGCAGATCTCAGTTATTGAGCCCAGGGTTTTATCACCATTTAGCAGGAGAAAGTGCCCTGTGAAATGCTTCCAAACTAAATCAGTAGGAGGGAAAAAAGAAAAGGCAAAGCCACTTGCTCACTGCTGCCCAGTAATTTGGGGCTAAAAACCCTCAATTCTCTGCTCCTCACTAAGCACCTTCACTCACCCATGGTGGCACATTTTCCAGCTGGCCTTGCCTTGCTCTAAGCTGAGGTTTATAAATAGTCAATACCATCTAGTTTTCCAAATGAGAGATTTGCTTAGAGCACATGTGCCGGGACCCCTCGTGCTCCAGGGAGCACTTGCTGCTGGCAGGGGCTGCTCAGATCCACAGCTTTCTATCAAGATACTGATCTGAGGCCTCAGGAGAGGAAAACATGCCATCAGAAAATGAGCAGGAGGAGGCAGAACACCACGGGCATGGCAGGGGTCACCTCTGCCCATTTGCTGTGGCCGTGCCATCCTCCAGCGAGCAGCACAGTCCTGTACAATCAGCTCCGGCTCCCCGCTTAGGTGAAGTCAGGATCTATTCCTGGGCAGGGATGCCATGGAAAATGTCGCTCTGGAGCTGGTATCTGCCAGGGATAATGTCTCTCTCAAGCCAGTATCTAGCACAGGATAATTTTCCTACTGCTTGTGATACACATCAGCCTCTCAAGGCTTTTGCAACACCCCCGGTGCAGGGAGCAGTTGTACCTACCATTGGACCTGCCAAGCAGAAGATATCCCAAGGAATTCAGCAAAATATCAGGGCCTGGATCACATACATCAATAGACGCAGAATAATTCCCAGATCCAGAGAGAGAAGCACAAACAAAGAGAACCTAAACGTCAAAGAGACAAAAGCTGGCTGGGAGATCAATGCAGAAAAGCTCTGTGCAAGGTCTGGGGTTTAATGAGAGATGAGTAGGATGGGACTTGGCATAGATAGAAGCTATTAGGAACAGCAGAGAAGAACAGGAGATGCAGATAGAGAGAGGAGAGAGAGAACAGCTGGAAGAGGAGGCTGGGAGGAAAGCAGGTAGAGAAGGGTAAATTTTGGCTTGTATGCACCAGTGAACCAGCTACAACCCTGCAAGATGTGAACAAACACGGGAAAAGTGGATGGTTCCAGAGGATCCCTGCAGAAAGCAAAGCTGCTCCACTGCTCTAGGGGGACAGAAGTGGTGTTGACCCTGAGGACAGGCATCCCTGCTGCTCCAAGGCTGTGTCCTGGTTCAAGTGTTGGAGGCAGCATCTCTGACTTGGGTTTTGGTTTTTTTTGTTCTGGTTGTTTTTTTAAAGCAGAGCCCAGATGGGGTCTGCAGTGGCAGCTCTAAATTCTGCCCGAAGCTCCCTGGGCACTCTGAGCACGCCAACATTCCGTGAAAATGACCCTAAAACTGAACCAAATGTGTACTGAGTGCCATCTCTGTGACAGCAGGTTGGACCCTCCAGGGCAGAGGTGTGGGTGAAGCTCTGCTGGTCTGCATCCACCATAGTCAGGGTATCCCAGGCTGGCACCACACCCACCCAGGACTATCCTTCTGCCCTCCCAACAGCAGCACAGCAGGTGGGCAAAAGGATGAGGGTTTGTTCAAACTGATCTCAGCTCCCATCTTGGCTTGGGAAGATATGCCTGGAATTTGGTCAGTGGTGACTGACTCTTTGAATAAATCATCAGCCATTCTGGAGGGCTGTGCCTGCATATTAGGACAATTATTGCTTTCTTCCAGCCTCAGCTGTGTAAAAATGCATTCCTTCTCTTTATGAGAAATTCTCATCTCCTTCTGTCAGTCATCTTGTCTCAACGGGGAAAAAATCCCCAAGCCCTGTCATATCAGAAAATGAGAAAATTATCAATATCTAAAGTGTATGTGAAAAATATGAGCTCTTTCTCCATTTGGGAGAATGAATCTTGGTTGTAGTTGTCTTATAAATGTTAGCAGCTTCTCAGACATTCAAAAATGTTAATGATCCTAAGGTATTAAAATAGCTTGCCATGGAGTTCTCCATATTAAAAATACTGTCTCGCCCTCTGCAGCCATCTAGAAGACTATCATAGATGAATGGTCCTATACATCAATTTATGCATTCAGAAAGCAGAGGCAGGATTAGTATATTCATGCAAACACAACAGGCTCTGATGATTGCCTGCCTATCTGGAGTTAGAATCCAGCTCTGGTGCCTGAGATCAGCTTAATAAATACTATCAGCTTCCGCTGAGCGTAGGAATAGAAAAAAATCTGTCAATAGCTGTAGCTCTGAATAGGAATCCTTGAGTAAAGTAAATCTCTCTACTTCAGATTTCCGCTGGCCTCGTTACCCTGCCTTGGGGGAGAGGAGGGACCAGGGAGGTGACAGCCCCAAACCCCAGAGCAAGGACATGGGAGGGTCCCATCAGCCCCAGGAATGACCCCTCCTCCCCATCCCAGGGGTGTCTGAGCCAATCTGGGGGTCCTCCTCCCCCCGAGGAGCAGCAACTGACTCCAGGGGAAGGTGGGTGTTTGGGTAAGTGGGCTCAGCCCCCTGTCCTCCTCTCCCAGAGCCACGCACAGATCCCTGTGCTGGCCGGGGGCTTGCACTGTTGTTGCCTTCAAAAGAGTTGATTTTGGACTCAGCTCCCTATGGGAAACCTGGGAGCAGGTCCTTCCCCCCCGCGGGCTGTCTCAGACTCCAGCAGAGCTCACAGCTCTGTCCCAGTGCTTTGGGCTGGGACTCAAAAACATGCACCTCCAGATGCTTCAGCACAGCCTGAAGCAGCCAAGGCTGCCACAAGACTGGAGATCTGAATCACATCCCCAGGCATGCAGGAGAGTGGTTTAATTCAGAACTAAACCTTACGAAGGCTACCTGGAACCACAGGTTTGAGTCTTGGCTCTGGGGAAGTTGGCTGGGGGCACAAGTGGAAGAACGTGGCGGAACTTGTTGCTTCTACAGCACTCCTGTGGTAGGACTCACAATTAGATTTGAATCTGTTCTGCTATTTTCCTTTTCAAATATCTGTCCCTCTTGCTTTTATGAGTCATCAATTGTTTTATTTCCCTATCAGATTAGTTTGTTCCTCTCACTGTAGCTTTGGGCTTCTGCAGCTGAATGGGACCCAGGAGACCTGAGCATCGGGACTGAAGACACAGTAGAACACAAAAAGGGCAGCTGGTGCTCAGCAGCCGCCACAAACCACTTAAAATGCCTTTTGTTTATTAGCTATTGTTTGGTTATATATAGTACCTGCAGCTTGAACAATAGGCAGTGGCAGGGTACGTGCTTTGTGCTGTTACAGAGTCCGAGGTGAGGCTTCAATGCGGGAGGCCAGAGGCAGAGAGCAGCAAATTTGCCTGGAAAGCCCTGGTAATGCCATTCCAACTGGCCCATTAGCTGAGCTCCCAAGGAGCCCACATAAACAGGGTTTATTGCATTTCTGTGAGCCCACAGTAGAGAAGTTTATTTAAACAATTTGGTGCAGGGAAAGGTGGATGTTGGCAGGGCTTTGGGCTAGGAGCTGCGGGTAGATGGAGCTGTGGGAGAGCTGCTCCAGGAGAGAGGCCCAGGGCACCCACATGGTCACCCACGCTGGGCTCCTCTTCCTCCCACACCACTGGGCCCTGAGGAGGGGCTTCCAAACCTTCTTTGTGTCAGGTGGGTTATTTCTGGGATGCTCAAGCTGGATGCAGGTGTCCCACTGCCCAGCTCACAGGTGGACCCCAGTCCCACCCCAGCTGAGCATTGCACTGAGCCCCCTCTGCCCTTCAGAGAGCAGAGGGCAAGAAACAGGGTGTTTTCAGACACTTTAGCAACTGCTTTCTCAAAACTTGTGGTGGGACTCCAAAGGGAGTTACTCTTTGCATGCATCAGGCCAGAGCTTTTTGGATGCACCAAGTGAATGAAATGTGATTTTTTTTTTCATCAATTTCCTCTGTTCTGAGGTTGAATAGAGTTTTTTGATCTAATTATCCCTCCCCTCCCAAAGAAATAGAATGGCTTTGAAAAACTGCCTGTACTTTTATACACCCAACATCTGGCTTTGGTAAAAATACTGAAACTTTTTAAAGGCTTCTTGTAGTCTTGAAGAAGGGAGGGTGATATTTAGTAGATGATCTTTGCCCCTGTTTTCTAAGAAAAAATACCCATCCATTGATTCTACTGCTGGCAATTGAGAAAGCAGTTGGGCTGAACTTTTAGGTGAACAAACACTTATGGATCTATTTATACCTGCCCTGGAGCAGACTACCATAGGTGGAAATGCTGTAATTATTTCCTTTCCCTGGTTTCCACTGTCCTATAAGGATCTCCTGGAGCAGCTTGTTAACAAGTTACTGCTCCACATGGTGAAATTAGGATCAAGTCTTTATTAACAACCAAACCAATCTGACTAAAAAAGGACTAAAACTGGCTGTAGCAAAGGTGAGACGAGCTGCTATGAGACAGCTTTTGCTGCTTAGCCCCATCTATCTAAGAAGGCTGAGAATTACAAATGACAAACATGGCTGGCAGTGGAGGGGGGACAGGGACCTGAGCAGCAGTGATGGGGAGATGCAACATCATTTTTCCCGTGTACCTTTTTCCACCAGTGCATGTTTTCAAGTTAATTCCTCTCTCTAAAGAATCCCTCTCCTTTGTTATCTTCCCACTCTTTTCCCTCCCCCTTCTCCCTGGGTTTCTTTCTTGGAGCAGATGATCTCCTACACTCGCCATCCAGGTTAACTCTGGTTTCAGTATCAAAGACCATTTAAGCTGAAAATAGCTTTTACTGAGTCCATGTTACAACCCAGGAGTGTCTGGTCACCAGATAGGATCTCCAGCTGCCCTCAGGCAGCGTGTTGGGGTTATCTGCATGCCAGGACTCTCAGTTCTATGGCCACAAGCCATTACACTTCACCGCAATTCAGGAGGGTCGTGGACTCAATTACAGCTGATTATGGACCAGAGGGGAGGAGCTGAAGAAACAGGGGGAAAAAAATCATTAATATTTGTCCAAGCAGCCAGTTCTTTAAAGATATATTTAGTTTTCATGGAATGGAAAGGATTTTCTTTTTAAGTTGACATTACATTTTCATCGCTTTATGTTTATTAGGAAATGGCCAGTGGTGATATTTACTGTTGCCTTCTGGGGTACAAAGTCCAAATGACTTTTGTTATGAAAATAAGCCCTATACCGTTTAGAAGTATGAAATGTTGCTCTTCAGCTCCAAGCATGAAGTAATGATGCTTCTGGAGCAAGAGGATGGATGTGCTGTAAATCCCAGTGCTGTGAATTTCTGCCTCCCTTGCAGCACAAGGGAACAGCCCCTCTGAGCTGCGAACAGGCTCTGTGTCTGCAGCAGCCTGAATGGAGTCAGGTCTGCTCAGTGTCTTAGTGACCCCCTAAATGTCTAAGAGCATCTTTATTTTGGCAAGATCTTTTTAAAAAGCATTTTTACTTTGTGCAAGCTGCTCTGGGTGAACCAAGAGGTTGGACTGGATGACCCTGAGAGGTCCCTTCCAACCCCAAGCACACTGTGATTTTGTGACGATTGTGCCAGGAGAGGTTTAGGTCGGATATTTGGAAAAAATTCTTCACGCCGGGGGCTGTCAAGCATTGGAACAGACTGCCTAGGGCAGTGGAGGAGTCACAGTCTCTGGAGGTATTTAAAAAACACGTAGATGAGGCACCTGGGGACATGGTTTAGTGGTGGTCTTGGCAGTGCTGGGTTAGTGGTTGGACTCAATGGTCTTAGAGGTCTTTTCCAACCTGAATGATCCTGGGAGAAGATTACACATACATGGCAGAGTGATGGCAGGAGGGACCAGTGAACTGGCTGTGGGAAGGGCTGCAATGAGTCCCTAGGGAGAGGCTCTTAGTAGGGATCTCAAAATTCTCACTGCATTTAAAAAGTAAATAGACTGCCTTGATAGCAGGAGATGCAAACCAGGTACCAAATCAGTGCCATTTTACAGCAATATCCTTTGGAGGATTTGCCAGATGGCTGGCAGCGAGGCTTTTAAACTGACTTTTTTTCTGAGCCAGCCATATTATCATCCATCAGACAGTCACTTTGGACTGACATTGCAGAGCGTGGCTGTCTCCTTTACGTTTGCCTTGCTCCTGTTTATTTCTAGCTGATTTATTTATATCTGGAACTGATACAAGTGGTACGATTTCTTTGTTTCATTAAAAGATTCCTTGATCTAAGCTTTAAAAGATTTGTCTTCAGAGAGATCAAAGTCAACCAAGTATATGTCTGGCACCCCTGAGTTTTTCTGATATCGTAGTCCTCAGGTAAATCTGGAAAAGATGTTTTGATGCAGAGTAGTAAACCGTGGTGACTAGGTTAAAGTAGAGCTGGACATGAATTCTTGGGTACTAATACATACCTATCACCCAGGCTTCTTAATTATTATTTTCTAAGAGGTGAAACAATGTTGACAGAGCTTGCACTGTAAAACACAAGTCAAGATAAAACCGAGTGCCAACTGCAAGCATGGAAAATTACATCCCACTGCCCAGCAACTCACAGTCAAGCAAGTAAAATACAATTTGCACAGCTGAGCAGAGGCATTGTCAGGGTGCTAACCTAGGAGCCAAGCACTCCTAAACCCCATCTGTCACGACCTGTTGCTTGCTCCTGGGAAAACTGCATACAGCCAGCTCCCTAAAAGAGGCCATAAATTCTGGGTACCTTATTTGGGGTGTGAATCTCCATGTCCCCTAAATTCTAGACCAGTGGTGCCATGCTGTGAGCAGAACAGAGCCATCTCATTCCTTCCTGTTGCTGAAGGGACCATGGAAGCCATTTCTTCCCAGCTTTGCTCAGTTACTCCAAAAATCCACAGGTCTCAGCACACATTTCAAACCCTGTTACCTGCCAGTGCCATGGGAAGGACAGTGTTTGTGGATGAAGGAGAGAAGCTGAATAGAATTGCTGAGTGGTTTAGTGGATGGTTGAAGTACGTCCTGGATATGAATCATCTTGCTCTTTCTGACCTACTGTCCTAATTGAGAGTCATTTATTCCTCCGACGCTTGTCGCTGCCTGGGTCAAACCTTTTCACAACGAAGCCGCAGCCTGGAGCTGCAGGTGTTTGCCCCGCTGCCTCACCACGTGACAAACCAGAGACCCAGTAAACAGACATGCTGAATCATGGATCCTCCCCAAACGTGACCCCAAATCCCTGCCCCTTTGTTTTGCTGTTTTCTGTGGCAGGGTCAGGCCAGGACATGGCTTTCCCGTTGGCTATATGAATTTTACCGCTGTGCATGTTCCAGTAAAATCAAAGGCCTTAGAAAAGGGATTCTGTGGAAGCTTTTTTTGTTAGGGCCTTTACACTCATTAGTTATAGTTTGGAGCACAAACCTCAGGGCAGGACCAGCATAGTTGCTCCTGTTTGATTGTGCAGGCGTTAGTGCTTCTTCAGGAACCTCCATTGCTTTGTGGATCAGGAGTGACTGATGTTTCAGCCTAATTTTTCCAACACACTTAAGAAGTGTGCTCTGCCCTGACCATCTTGTATCTTCTTCTATTTATTAAAGGGAGGACTGATTGCCTGCTTCGAGATGCCTGTGGTGACAGCCTGCCTGGTCTCATCCCTTTGAAGGATTTCTATCCAAGGGCTTATCTCCACTGCAGAATTAGCTCGAGCTTTCAGCTGAGGGTGCTCTGCCTCCCTGCTCAGCCCATGCTCCTCCCAGCAGCCCAGTGATAAAGGGCAGCTGAGTGACCCACCAATTGCTGTAGATGAAGGGGTTAAACGTGCTGTGATGCAGACATCCCATACATCTCCCCCTGCTGCAAATCCCCTGGTGCCTCCTTGTAGTCTTTCCAGCGATGTTCTTCCTTGTCATGTAGGCATTTCTCTGATCCAGACGAATTGGGGACATTAACAATTAATTGTCCTCGTTTCGATGTCACTTGGACAGGCCGCTGTCAAACATTTAGCAAGAACAATCTGGATAGGAAGAGTGGGCTTGAACATCTGTTTTTTCCCCCTTTTAAAACACACTTCTGGCAATGTAAGTGAGAGAGAGCTGTCAAGTGCAGCCTGGGCTGGGAGTAACAACCAACCCTAACCCGTCTGGGGAAGCCATCGATGCTTTTATGCATTTCACTGCTATCTTTGAAGGGTTCAGACAGTCATTTTTTTCTCTCAGAATGTGTTGCTTTCTTCACCACTGGAGATTCCTGGGTTTTTTTCATTATGTCTTTTTAAAGTGCCTTTATTTTGCAAAGGTACAGCCTTTGTGCAGATCAACCAGATGAGATCAGATCCTTAATTCTGGTTGGATTCTGAACCAGCTCTAGATCAGCTCTAAATTTTAGATTTGCTTCTCCTTATCATATTTATGGTGGGGTTTTTTACGATCAGCTTTATTCTTAACTGTTTATCTCTGGAAATCCTTTTCAACTGATTTTCCCTTTATTCTGTGGAAGGAAGTACTTGGAGAAAATGTGATCCAACTCGGAAGAGAACTTCCAGATAGCAGATGCCTGATCTCCTGGTGCTAAGGAGCAATTGCATTATTACCTCTCTGGAGTTGGAGATAAATGAGATTTACCCTCTTTGGGGCAAGGTATTTACCAGACAACAAAAGTTAAAATTCCTGGTAAGGAGCAAGGCTGGGCTGTGCAGTCATAAGTGCTTCTGGAGAATCTATGCCAGACGTGTGTGCTGAAGTTACTGTTCATTTCTGAGTTATTACCTGATATGAAACCAGTCCCACGTATATAAGAAACAAATTTCAGCCTCTTGCCTACCTGATTTTCAGCAGCTGCTCATGCGATAGTTCAGTCAATCAGAAAGGAGATGCTTGTTGCTATCTGGAAACTAAACCAAGTTCTGTCACCTTCATGACTGGTTTCACTCCCAGATCCTCCAGCTCAGGGCTGACATCTTCTGCAAATGCTTCTAGGTGGGATTGCTGATTAATAATCACTGTTCTCCCAATTATTTAGGTCATGGCCCTTCTTCTGCTCCTTCTTTTCACTACCTGAGTGAGGGTTGAAACAGAGATCGCCCAAGGCACAAGTGCTGGTTTGACTTATTGCCACAGTCAGCTAAATCTGAGCTCTCTGCCCTGTATCTATGACTCAGTTCACCTCAGCTCTCTGGCATTGCTTCTTAAAATTGCCCTTCTTCCACTTACATTTCAAAGCACAAAAATTGTTCTGGTTTTAGGGATAGTCACACAATTACACCTCCAAATGGAGATTTGTGATACAAGGTTGTTTTCAAGAGAAAAAAAATTAAAATACTTGGGACCATGTTTTCTTGCTCATGTTCGCAGGTGCTTTTATTAAAAGTCTGCTCTGAGCAGTGTCATGTGTGTATGCAGCCTCGGATTAGGCTGTGAGAATTTATGGAAAAGCTTTTCGTGAGAAAACATTCGCAGCTATGTAGCCTTAGAAACTAGAGAGTTGGAGTTGGAGCTCGAAGAGTGGCTATGAATATGGAGAGCCAGGAGTTGGAATAATCACAAGGGAGGCAACTGCACCAGCCAGGAAGAAAGATGAGAGTTTCAGCAGAAAATTGATCAAGATAACGAAGCAGGGGGAAGATGCCTTGTGACAGCAGCTGGATTTGTAGCATCTAGCCTCAAATAGGAGCATGAAACACAAGTTTGCTTGGAGGGGAGAAAAATCAATCAGAAGATTTCACATAGGATTGTGAGGCTACAGAAAGCTCCAAGACACCCTGGAACGCTGCACCATTTACCCTAATCTGAGGGTGAGTCAGCACTCAATTATGTTCAGGCAATTTTATATTCAGTTTTTAATGCGTTGGCGACAAAGCAATTTAGATAATATGGTCACATAGCAGAATCACCTTCTTTACAAATCCGAGTTGCATTAGCTACAATAAAAAGTATGTCACTCCGAGTGCTCATTTTCCAGCGTGTAAGATTATCATCACGTGGCATCAAGGAGAAATCTCTTCTTCCCATTGCCAAACTCAATGCAACTGTGCAACATGGCTGTTTCATCCCTTTTTCTGAAGTTCTTAGTTATGGCAACTCTTGAGACCAGACAGATCCACTGCTGAGTGCAGATACCGTCTGAAGCCTTTGCATTAATAATAGCGCATGAGATAATGGCTCCTACTGGGCTGCGTGTTCAAGAGAAAACATTCTGGTATAATGAAGTGGGTCAGGTATTTGTAGGTAGGTGAGGGTTTCTCAGTTTGTCCATCACAGGGTAAGGAGCTGTGACCTGTGAAACAGAAGAATCTGTGTGAAACTGTGTTATTGGCAAGTCCCACGAGTACCGTCCTGGGGGGTTTCAAGGTGTGGCTTCAGCTTCACCATTTTGCCATCAGCTCAGGAAAGATGTTATGCTAATCTGACCTTTTGCTTAATCTTTTAAGGCACTTATTATATTATTTTTGGCAATTATACCTTTAGGAATCAGAAGTTGGAGAGGAAATGAGTGATTTACTATTTAAACTGAATGATCTTTTCAATGCCGGTGACAGACCGAGTCTTCCATGAACTGCTCCTTACATGAACAGGATACATTGATTGTCTTAAAAACAGGATGCACAAACCATGTAAAATCCACTTTGTATGTCTTGGCAGTAAACACACAGCCTGAATCCTCATTCCCCTCCCTTATTCCTGTCTCCATGACTTGATGGTCTTGAATAAGGGCCGGATCTGGAGCACAGCAAGCTTGAAAAGAAATTTCCATTGGCTTTTTTTCCCCCCCCATGGATAATACCCTTAAATATTCAGGGTCACACCTTCAGCTGTCATAAGCTGGCATCTTTCCACTCAACTAGTTCTTCGTGTCTGCACAAGTGCAGAGTCACCAAGTTTCTGTTCATCTGTAAAGAAACACCCTTGGTTTTTTATTAACATGAATCATAGAATCATTAACAGAATGTAAAGGGGTTGGAAGGGACGTTAAAGGTCATCTAGTCCCACCCCCCCTGCCATGGGCAGGGACACCTTCCACTAGACCAAGTTGCTCGAGGCCTTAATCAACCCGGCTTTGAACACTGCCAGGGTTGGGGCATCCACAACCTCCCTGGGCAACCTGTGCCAGTGTCTCAACATCCTCACAGTAAAGAATTTCTTCCTAATATCCAGCCTAAATTTCCCCTCCTTCAATTTGTGCCCACTACTCTTTGTCCTGCCACTACAGTTCCTGATGTAGAGTCCCCCTGCAACTTCCCTGTAGGCCCCCTTCAGATACTGGAAGGTTGAAGACAGTTTCCAGCCATCTTCTCATGAGAAGGATTTTCAGACTGTATTTATGAAGACATTGACATTTGAACTCATTTTATTTTGAAGTCACCATCACTCACATTGTCACAGTGTGACAGCACAGCAGGTTAATTCAGCGTTTCTCAAATCAATGCTCTCAGACCAATATCAACACCTGGCTTTCCTAAAGGTGATATTCTGCATGTAATTACACTCTCCAAGTCCTGAGCAAGTACTGGGCTCAGCATAAAACACCAATTCTAATAGGAATAATATTACACAAAGGCTTAAGAAACCCAATCAACAGCCACACGCTCCAGAAAAAACAGACTGTTTATCACCTGAAAGCTTAAAATATGGATGGCTTCTCACTGAGCTGCACTGCTCTTGGGTGCTTTAAATTCTTAGTCAAGAACCACGTGAGATCTTCTAGGGAATTTAAAATTATATTTTGTTCTGTGTTTTATTGCAAAAATTGAGGCATGTTCCCTAGCTGATGATAATCAGAATGTCAAAAAATTAGCAGAACTTCTGTGTTTATCGGGAAGTTTTGGTAAACAGTGACTCCTCCTCTGCTCCTTCTTTCAGGTAAACAGACTGAATGAAACTTTTCTTTATAATCAGTTTCCTCCCATTTATCTCCTTTTTCACATTCAGTATCTCTCTTGAACAAGACTGAACAGTTTTCCCGGAATTCCCTCCTCAGGAAAAAAAAAGATTTACTTGTCTTCCTGGAAAATGCTAAGTACACAAAATTCTTAAGTAAATTCTTCATGAGACTTTTTCAAGCTACCTCCATCTATCAGAAACTGAAAGGGCAAAAGACCAGCCCTTCATCTTCAGTGTTTATTTTGGATCCCCATAAAAGTTCTTACAGTTTAAAAAGCAGCTTTCTGTTTCTTTAAAACTGTTTATGAATCATTGTTTGGAATGAACGCAGTAAAGCACTTGAAGCTGATTAACGTAGAAGTTACATGGCTATCAGCTAGGACAGTCCTCACCTCATAATTTTATCTATTAACAGATACTGCAGAACTAACTGACATTAAACTGGCAGAATCCCAGCACAAAGGTGAACTCGAGGAAAAAATTATATTGGATTTTAATAAAACTTTCCTCAAAGGTCAACCTCTCTAAGGTATGAAATCAATCTTCCTTCCTCCTTCTTCAGCCCATTTATTCACAGCTATAGAAAATTCTGATACTCATAAAATGTTTCCCATTCCCTCCCCCTCTTATTACAATATCTATCTACCTGTGACCACTATTTTTCACAGCAATTGTAGATCCCTTCCTCCTCTTTTCACTCTTTTTACCTGGCCTTCTTGGAATCTGCACCCGCTTCTCAAAATGTCACTTATCAGGTTCCTTTTCAAGAACAGATCCTGCCTCATACCATCTTCAGTACAACCCCCCCCCATTTTTACTTCATCCTTGACAGGGAAACTTTGGGAAGAGCAAAGATTTGGTGCAAAATCTTTATTCCTGTTTTTATTTTTCCTCCAGCTGCCTTCTGTGTCTTGTTCAGGACTCGAGCAACTTTTGCCAGGTAAGCTATAACATTAGTAGCATTCCACTTAAGAGAGAGTGATGTCCTTGTGAGCTCTAAGCTCCTTAGGTCAGTCTAGGAGGATCAGTCCCTTTGAGTGATGTTGGCCCACCAAAATAACATGAATATATTATATATATATTTTTAGGTTTTGGGTTTTTTTTTTAGAAGACTCACTAATATCTATGAAAGTACCAGCTTAGGAGGGTTTCTTTCAGCTGCACAAAGCCATAGATACTCAGATCTGGAAACTGCTCTTCAATCCATGGCATACAAGCTCCAGCTCTTGATGGACAAGTTTCTAAAATCTTGGCATCACTGGAGCCACTAACATCACACACTGTAACAGCAGAGCAATTTCTGTTGCTGGTGTTTGGATTTGCCTGCCCAGCTGATCTGTGGGGCAAGCCAGACCCAGAGCATCCCATGGGAATTGGTACCAGGGTTTTCAGGGCTCCCAGGGTCAGATGAACAATGCAGGGCTGTTCTCATGGTCACAGCCCATCACTACTGTACCCTCTGTTCTCCCCCTTTTGCTGCAATACTTCCCTCCCTGCACTTCCAGGGCTATTCCTCCCTCTCTGTCAAGATTCACTGTCCCTCTATTCAGACTGACAGACATTTACCCAACCGCCAGGTCCTCCTTCCTCCATCCCCTCCCTGCACATCTCCCAGGACACTAATCCCATTCCTCAGCCCCCTGAGCTACAGAGGCACAAGCCTGGGCACAGAGTCTCTGACTGTGGCTGTTTGCCCTGGGGACAGGAATCTGCACACCCAGAGTTATCCCACACATCCTGCCTTGTGCACTCACTTGGCAGCTCAAGCTGTGGCAGCAGCCCCTGTCCCCCAGCTGCTCTCCCTCAGAGGGAACTGTGTGCCTCTTCACAGGATCAGAAACGAGTTGGGGCTCTCCTAGAACATGACCTGGCTGTTCTGGCTGAATTCTGTTCTTGGTTATTCTTTATTCCATCAAAACAATGTTACTTGCAAGGTGATTTCGTGGTTTCCCAACTCAAAAAACCTTTGAGATCAGAGAGCTCCTGATGCTGGGTCCAGATGGGTCCAGACACCCTCTATAATCTGTATTTATGGAAAAACCACTGCTTAAGATGCTAAAGTGAAATGTAAGAGAATCTACACTACATTTCAAACTCACTGCTAAGATATACGCTGGAGAGCAGCCAGGCCTGGTTGCTCACACTGATAGATGGTGGGGAAAAGGAACACACGTTAAAATCAGCAAATGGATAAAACTGGGCTAGAGAGAGATGAATACAATGGGGAAAGCTTTCCATTTTTCAAAATCAAAGCTCAGGCTCCCACGCTAAAGGGAGAATTGTATTCCCAAATAGGAAAATGTTAAAAAAGAGACTGTACTATTTTCAGGAATGTATGATACAAAGCTTCATGTCCACCGTCAGGATAAATCTTATATATTCTGTACAGCAACATTCATTTAGCAGAGAAGAGGATTCTATGAAAAGGACAAAGATGGGTGGTGGAAATTCTGAGCCTTTCTTCCTACTGCTCTTAAATTCTTGTCCTCATTGACATAATTAGCAAAAATGTTCTGAGATATATTTAATGCCTTTTAACAACCTTTAAGATTAACAAACTGTATTTTGGTTTCAGATACTGTGTTGATCAATAAATGCTGCTGATTTAGAATTTTAAAGAGCACTAGCAATTATTTGAGGAACCAAATTTAGATTTCTTTAGTAGAAAAGAAAGCTCCTTGCTGAGACTATGTAGTATCTGCAAGGTCTTGTAGTAAGTAGTTTTACAATACAGAGATTTTGGCTCTAGAGATTATTCTGCAGAGACCCAGACCATGGAAATTGTAGTTCAGTTGCTGTCTGCTGGCCAGCATTGCAGGATCTGGCTATGAACAGGGCATGAGATCAAGCCCTTCTCATTTAATATAGATTAAGAAAGTCTTCTTACTTCTAATCTCACTCCTGCCTCCTGCCCTGCTCTGAAATACTTGTGCTGATTTGCTCTGCTGGGGAAAAAACTTGTCGAGGTCTGTCAGGAAAGATGAGAATATATATTTTTTCTTTTCTTTTAAGATTAATCTTCCAGTTGAATAGAATTGGCAACATGAGTAAAATTTTGCTGCTGGAGTTATTTTGTATTGATTGCGTTTTTAAAGATTTTTCTAGCAGGGAGAGGCAGACATTTTGTTATTGCTATGTATTAATCAAAAAGACTGAAAAATACTGCAGGCCCTACTCTGACCCTTGTGGATCAAAAAGGCAGCCGAGGTTTTAAGAATACAAATTATCCCGGATTAAACTCTGGGTTTAGGTGTTAATAATTTAACACTACTACAGTTTGGCCACCTACTTGTGATGTGCTATATGTGGATCACTGCAGTTTAAAAGCAGGGGTTTTTTTCAGACAAACAAGGATAAATTGGAACTTTGAATGGGCCACTAGAAGCAGGTTTGATTCTTGCAGACCTGAAGAGGTTATTCTTAGGGTAATTACCTGTCTTTAACATTTAGAATTATAGAATGGTTCGGGGTGGAAGGGACCCTAAAGATGATCTAGTTCCATTTATTATCAGATTTCTTTGATAGCGCGGACTGCACGAGAAGCTGCCTTTCCTTAAGTCACAGAAAAGCCACTGTTTTTACAGCTTTAAAGGATCCCACGGCTGCCTTGATTACCAATGCCTTGGCTCTGTACATTTAATTCAGCTCCTAATGCTTCTCATGTAGTGCTAAAGCCATTTAAAAGAAAGTCTCCGCTTTTACAACCCCGCTTTTTTTAGCAGCTCAGCAGCAGTTACCGGGTTTGTAAAGCTCCTTACGGAATCTCACCTGAAAACACTGATCTGCGGCGCTGTGCAGTTTTTCCCACTTCAAAGGGAAATCTGCTGCTGCCACCCCAGAACTGAGCACAGCGAGACACTGAACTGTCACTGGGGGCTGATGTCACCTCCCAAGGTGTGTTTGTTGTACCAGGGAGACTTCTGAGTGCTAATGTCAGAAAAAACAAAACAAAACAACCACCTCTATTTGTCTTTTCGCCTTCTCTGTTTAGGGAGTTGTTTCACGTTGTCTCTTTCTGTTCAAAACAAATACCCGGGGCTCTCACTCAGATTCCCAGTGATGCTACAGCAGTTCCCAGTAGTCTCCCAGTTGCTAACGCTTGTAATTTCATAATGTTCATACTTTATTTTCCATTCGGGGTGCACAGTGACGACAGGTGACCCAGTTTTCACTGAAGGAATGTGCAACCCCTTATGGTTAAAAATGGGTGAGAAATGGGGGGGGGGGGGGGAATCGTAAATATTTTTAGTCTTAATCAAGATTTTCAAGCTGTTTGCAACACTGCAATCCCAGTAGCATCAACACTGAAATGTCCGAATAAAAACTATGTGTTTTACAATGAACGCAGCCTTCCAGCAGAAATTTTGAGCTGTGGAAAATCCTAAATATTATCCTTTTCTTTCCCTTGGTATTTCAGTTTTTGGGCTCCTGCCTCCCAGTCTCATCTATATTCTCAGCACCAAAGGGTTAAAAGTCCTGGCATTTCTTCCGAGTGGCATTTCCAAATCTCTCCCGGGGCCCATGCAGCGTTTATGCCAAAATGCTTTATTATTATACAAACAGAGCAAGAGGCGGAGAGAGAGGGGGGGAAAAAAAATCAACCAAAAAAAAAAAACCCTTCACAGTTTGTCCTCCAGAACTGGGTCCTGCTGGTGGCGTGAGGAAAACCGCCCCGGCCGCAACCCTGAACCCCCCGGGGGGTGTTTAAAGAGAACCCCCGGGGATGTTGTAGGGCACACAGCGGTGGGTCGCACCCCAACTGCCTGTGGGGACCCCCGACCTCCCCACACCCGGGTCTGACTCCGCCCCCCCGGCCGCGCTGGCCAATCAGCGGCAGCCCCTTGGGCAGGCAGCCAATCGGCGGGCGTTGCTACCTGTGGGGAGTATTTTTAGCCGCCGGGCGGGGGGGGGATGTCTGTGAGGGGCCGCCCCGCGCCCCCTCCTGGGGGGGCCCGCGCGGGTGCCCCCAGAGCGTGGGGGCGGCCTGCGCTGCCCCCGCCGTGCGGGCACAGCCCGCCATCGCCGCCGTCCAGGCCCCCGCGGGCCGCGGCGGTCATGGGAGATGTAGTTCAGCGCTATCCCCTCCCTCCCTTTCCCATCCCATCGCTTCCCCGCGGGGCCGAGGGGCGCCAGGGCAGGGTTTGACGTGGGTGGTGACGCAACGGGGCTGCGAGGCGAGGAGCGCGCTGACGTCAGAGCGGCCCCGCGCGCGCCGCGCCGGAGGAAGGGACAGCAGCGCAGGGCCCCGCGCGGTGGGCGGGGTTAGGGGCGGAGCGTGACGGCTGTGGGCGTGGCTGCAGCGGACGCGAGTCAGTGGAGGGCGGGGGCTTGTGGGCGTGGCCGAGCGGGGCGCGGCGGTGGGCGGGGCAAGGGAGGGTATAAGTAGGGGCGCGACGGGCGGTGGGGCAGAAGCAGAGGGAGCGCAGCTGCGACGGCCGAGCGCGCCCGTCGTGGGGGTGTGAGCAGCGCTGCCCTCCCCCCCTTCCCTCCCCCCCCTTTTTTTTTCCGACCCTTCCCCCTCCCTTCTCTCTCTTTTTTTTTTTTCTTTTTTTGTTTTTTTTTTTTGGACATCTCTTTCCTCTCCCCTCCCATCCTCGCGCCGAGGGAGAGCCGGCGCTCGGAGATGGGGGTCGGGTGCTGAGCCGCACCTCCCCCACCCGCCGCCACACACACACACACGCCCTCACACCCCCGCCGGGACTGTTTGCACTACCGCCCGCACACCCCCGGGTGAGTACCGGCCGTGAGGCGCGGGGGGGTGTGCGGGGAGCCTGGGGCGGCGGGGCTGGGGCAGCACCGGCCGCTGAGGGGGGGGCGCCGGGGCGGTCACGACCCCGCCGTGACGGGGCGGCCGTGAGGGACCCGGCGGGTCTGGGGGCTCCTCATGGAAGGGGCTGGGGGTGAGGGCACGGCCGGGCTGCCAGGGGTCGCTCCCCTCTCGGGTTAAAAGGAGGGAGCGGTGCCGGCTGAGTAATCGCCGCTGGGCCGCTCCGGGAGCGCCGGCAGCGCCCTGCGGGACCTGCGCTGCCAGAGGGGCCCCGCAGCCCCCACCCCTCCGCCGGCATCCCCCCGGCCTCTTCTCCATCCTCTTTATTACGGGCTCAGAAAATGCTCCTCTTCCTCCTCCTCCTCCTCCTCCTCCTCCTCCTCCCGCCGGAGCTCCGGGGCTGTGAGCAGAAATCTAATGAGACCCGACTGCCTGGTTATGTAACTCCCGCTGCTTAAGGCTCCTGCCAGGGCGCTGCTGCCGGGCCGCCGGTGGGGCTCGGACCCCCCCCCCAGAAACGCCGTTCCTCTGCCCGTAAATATATTAAAAAAAAAAAGCTTAGAAATGATTAGGCTGATTTGTTTGATCAGCTGCTTTTTTTGCGCCCGCGGATCGGTTTTCGCTTAGAAAAAAAATTCACAGCGTCAGCCCCGGTGCGCCTTGAAAGGATCGTTTCTTTCTTAAAGGACGTGGGGGGAAGGGAAACAAAACAGATGGATTAATAAATCATTTTTAAATGCCCCGTTTAACCACCCAATCAGCTTTTCTGTACTGATTGTGCCCCTTTTGTAAATATCTTCTGTTTGCCCTTGATCTTTTCCTTATCCCCACCCGGTGCTGATCCAGCAAACGTTTAAAGGTCGCCTTATCATACAGGCTTTCAAACTATTCCCATACCATGTTGGGGAGAACACGAGTGGCTTGGAAATAGGGTTCCAGACTTTAAAAGGAGATTATTCGGACCAGGAAATAAAAAAGCAGTGTAGCCTCATTGTTAAAGGATTTTGATATTGACTTTGATTTCTCTAATCTTTAATGACAGCTACACTAAATTTTGTTCCTGGTGATGCACTGCAGAAAAATCCACTGTTAATTGAAATTCTGTTTGGGGCTTTTAACTTGAGCAAAAAAACCCCCCAACATATTTTGTTTCATTGGAACTTTTTGACAAAGGTGTGTGCTTTCCATGAGTACTTTTATACCAAGGTACTGCAAGATTTGTGTTAGCAGTACATGTGTTAATACCTGATTCTTGTCCCTTCTCTAACTTTAGACAGCTAATTTCTCTTTTGTCCTCTGTGAAGGAGTGGCAACCATATCTTACATTAAATATAAAATGGAGTCATGGAGAAGGAGAAAGGCAATCGTGTTTGAGGCTGCCAAAAGCCCTGTTAGCTCTGCAACTTTTTGAAATCTGAACTACAAACAGTGCAATATAATAATTGAGTATATATTGTACCTCACATCTTAAAATATAGAATAATTTTTATTAAAAAATTGTGAATAAATTTATCGTAATAATTCCGTGGTCATGGCCACCCTTATGACAGACCATACGTGCATCTGTTCTGTATGTGCTGACTGCATTTCAATTTGAGCAGTTGGAGGAAGAACTGTTGGATGTGCACAGCGGACATTTTCTCCTCAGTTTGCATCATTTCACCCGTGCACAGTTTATGCGGAAGATTTGCTTGGACTTAAAATAAATGTTGCATAATTTTAGTTATTTGTGTGAAATCTTCTAAGGCAGTTGTTGACATTTTTATAATTCTGCAGCCTACAGTGCAGTCAATATGTTTGCAAACTTTAAATTGATAAATGACCCTTGGACTAAGACCTCTCAGGCTAAACTAATAGTCTGGTGCTAAATTTTGCAGCTGAGTACTATAAATCATCCAAATAAGGGTTGGTAATTGAACCCTTGACAGGCTTGGCAGTTCTGTGATGTCTTAAAAATTATCCTTGCTGCTTTGTGAATAACCAAACCACCAGCTCATGTGATTTGGAAGTGCCCCATGCTGTATATGTAAACACAAGCCCATCTTCTGCAGCGTTGTTTGTAAGTCGGGCTGAATGGAGCTGACATCCTCACCTTCCGCAGGCAGGAACTGAAATAGTTTGGTGCACATTTTTTCACTTGAAAAGTAACCTATTTTATGCAGAAAGTGAAGCTGAAAGAATAGGCCTCCGAGCTTTATCTTACTCTTTCCTTATTTGGATGTGTTTGCTTTTGTTTTTTCTTAAAGGAACAAGAGCACTCAAGGTGAAGGATAATAATCAACTCGAATCAGCACTTTGAATGAAACTTTGTTTCCCTGTGGCGTCTTGAACACTTTCTTCTTTGGGTTTTGAAACAGACTTATAACTCTGTGGCATAGCAGCTATGCAGCTTGAAATCCAAGTAGCACTCAATTTTATTATTTCATATTTGTACAATAAGCTTCCCAGACGACGTGTCAACATCTTTGGTGAAGAGCTTGAAAGACTTCTTAAGAAGAAATATGAAGGGCACTGGTATCCAGAAAAGCCATACAAAGGATCAGGGTTTAGATGTATTCATATAGGGGAGAAAGTGGACCCAGTCATAGAACAAGCATCCAAAGAGAGTGGTTTGGACATTGATGATGTTCGTGGCAACTTGCCTCAGGATCTTAGTGTTTGGATTGACCCGTTTGAGGTTTCGTACCAAATCGGTGAAAAGGGACCAGTGAAAGTGCTTTATGTGGATGATAATGAAAATGGATGTGAGTTGGATAAGGAAATCAAGAACAGCTTTAACCCAGAGGCCCAGGTGTTCATGCCAATTAGTGACCCAGCATCTTCAGTGTCTAGTTCTCCTTCTCCTCCCTTTGGTCACTCAGCTGCTGTGAGCCCAACTTTCATGCCCCGCTCCACTCAGCCTTTAACCTTCACCACTGCCACATTTGCTGCCACCAAGTTTGGCTCGACCAAAATGAAGAATAGCGGCCGTGGCAACAAGGTCGCCCGCACCTCTCCCACCAACCTTGGCTTGAATGTCAATGACCTGTTGAAGCAGAAAGCCCTCTCCTCCTCCATGCACTCTCTCTACGGGCTTGGCCTAGGCAGCCAGCAGCAGCAACAGCAACAGCAGAAGACTTCTGCCCTGTCTCCTAACGCAAAGGAGTTCATTTTCCCCAACATGCAGGGTCAAGGTAGTACCAGTAGCATCTTTCCTGGTGACAGCCCCCTTAACCTCAGTCCTCTCCAGTACAGTAATGCCTTTGATATGTTTGCAGCCTATGGAGGTCTAAATGAGAAGTCTTTTGTGGATGGCTTGAATTTTAGTTTAAACAACATGCAGTATTCTAACCAGCAATTCCAGCCAGTTATGGCTAACTAAAAATAAACCGAAAGTGAAATCCAAGTAAATACTATTGTACAAGTTAAAATGCACGTACCCAAGGGTGTATCTTTTTTTCCACCTCTTGAGATTTTTTTTAAGGCTTGTAGTATGAATACATTCAGGCTTGGTTAGATAAATACAACATGCATCATTTTTTTCATTTGCCAACCAAGCACAAAATTATTTTATACTGACTGTACATTACAAAAATATACTCTCAAAATATGGCCTCTTACAGTATTTAAGATATAGCAAGGACGTGGCTAATTTTTTTCATATGTATATATATATATGTGCACAGACATATATGTATATATATTTAAAAAATTGGCACTAATAGGTGGGTTTATTGGTCTTTTTCTAATTGTATAATTTAATTTAGTACAAAGTTTGTAAAATATCAGAGTATATATATTGTTTCTACAACATGGTATTGCATTTATATCTTTTTACTACAGTGATCTGTGACAGCTGCAGCAGCTTCATGTTGTATTTTTTTTACTGAAATTGTAAGATATCCATCTTAAAGACATCAATTCTAAAAAAAAAAGTAAAAAAGTTGTGTACAGAATATTCCTTAGTGGTGGAATTAAAATGTACGAAATATTTGCTTTTTTCAAAAGAAACACAAATTGTATTTTCTGTTAAAAGTTTAAAGATTTTTGCTATATATTATGGAAGAAAATGTAATCGTAAATATTAATTTTGTACCTACATTGTGCAATACTTGAAAAAAGGTATAAAAGTATTTTGAGTCAGTGTCTTACATGTTAAGAGGGACTGAAATAGTTTATATTAAGTTTGTATTAAAATTCTTTAAAATTACTTGGCTGTGGTGGTGTGTGTTTTTCCTGTCCTGCTGAGCATCCAAGCACTGCTGTTCCTTGTGCTGAGGATGCACCAAAGTCTGACTCAGAGGAGCAGTGGAAGGGTGGCTGCATTGCTGCACCACACGGGGCTCTTTACCCAAAACACCACTGACAGAGCACAGAACCCAATTAAGGACTTGCCTTCAATTATTTGAGCAAAATTCCACTTGTTTTCCGTAACTGCTGCTCAGTGAAGCCGGAAGGGAATTCCGTTCTTTTTCCTTGATAATTAAGACTATAAGCTCTGTGAATGTTGAGTTATGGGATGAGGGTGTGCCTAGCAGGGACTCAGGTGATTCAATGAAATTCCCTTTCCATGTCACTGGGATTATTTGAACTATTATCTCGGGAGGTCCTAGACCAGCACATCAGCGTTCTGCCTCTGTATTAGGGATTAATAGCTCAGAAACAAAACTGAATAAAAGTGCTGATTTACAGCTTACTAAACTCATTGTAAACTCACATTTGATATGCTCTATTAAAAGGAGAAATGTAATGCAACTGCACTGTGACATTCTAAGGTTTTTATTTTAGTGGATTTTGCCAATTTTAATTTAATAGATTCTCAAAATCGAATGTGTGTGGGAGGAGGAAGAATTCAGAGGCTGACAGAACAACTCAGCTTTTCCAGGGCTATTTTGAAGTTGCCTCCCTTATTCTTTTCCGTCTGCTTGGCAAACAGTGTTCCTTGCTAATGGACATTGTCAAGGGGAAGAGAAACTGCTTTAATGTGTAAATCTGACAAAGGTCAGCTTATGTTCCATGGCAGCTCCAGTCGTACAGAGCTCCAGTGCTAAGTGGATAGTCCTTGGCTCTTGGCAGTGGATTGTAAGCCACAGACGGAGCACAGGATTAAAATGATTTGAACTTTAGCATTCTCAAACTGGAATTTGAGACTGAAGGTCAGTCTTTTCCTGTTGGGTGCCCTCGATGTGACAAGAGGTGTGACTTCCACGCACGCACCCCTGTTTGGTGGGAGCGGAGTGGTGCTGGGAGAGGGTGTTTTTCACACCGGCGTGAGCTCTGTGCTTTGGACAGAGGCTGAGAAGAGCTGGCCGGGCGGAGGTGGGAGGCTGACAGTGGTATCCATTTCTAGTGCCATGACAACCAGTTCAAAAGCAATAATGGAGCAAAGGGGTTTTTTTAGGCGTTCATCTGTCTCTGTTTAACTGGCTCCTCTTTATTGAGTTTGCCATCTGGTTTATCTTTCCGCTAACGGCACATCCGCGGACAGAACGGTCCTTAAAAGCGCATCATTTGGTACCTAATTTTAAGTGGATAATTTTGCTTTTAAGAGGAATTAGAAAAATACTGGATCGATTGCTGGAAAACGGAGAACGTTAGCTCTGTGTATTATTTCTGTTTGTATGCCTAGATTTCAAGACTTACAGTTTTACTATTGACAGCACAATACTGATACCTAAACTGCCTAGGAGGTTGAGCAACTCTGACAGTGGAGACTCTTCGATGTGTTCTGTAATATTTCTATTCCTGTGATTTAAACTGAGATCATTTGTCTTAAAGGTCATTGAGCTTATCCTCTTCCCAGGCTGATTTGTTCCACTGTAACCAGCTCTGCATCTGAAGGGCCGCTGTGCTTTGCAGCAAGGAAAAATCTCTGGAAACAAGGTTGGTTTTTTGCAGCACCTTTTAATATAAAGATTTGACAAACAGGGTTTGGTTCTGGTGCTTTGCAAGGAGACGAGTCTGTAGAAGAGCTTCCAGTTTTCTCAACACAAATGTGAAGATTTTAATGCTTTTAATTCCCTCCTTACAGCAATGAGAGGTGCCTGCTTTGTGTTCAGTCTCCTTCACCCATTTATTTATCTTTTGCTAAAGTTTGGTGCTGAATTTCTAAGATCAAACATTAACATTGCAACCTTCTGTTCTCACCGAGTCAATCGCCGGGGTCATTTGCACACCCCCAGCATTCAGCTGTCGGGTAAGGGCAGTTGCTTTGATAGAAAAGACATAAAAAGGAGTGGAGGGGAAAAAAGGAAGCATTTGCTCAGTTGTGCAAGCTCTTTTGTGTTTTCTCATGTGAACATGCAATTTACTTCCTTAAAATTGCTGGTGCAAGTTAAGCCTCGGAAATTTCTCTTTAATTTACACTGAAGGAAAGGGTAGAGCCATAAGTATGTGACCCCCTCAGTGCTGCCTAGTGCATCCTGTCACTTCACCCCAAGTCCCCACCCGAGCACAAGTTCAAAGTACTTTGGTCTGCAGGGCTCACTCAATTCAGGGCAAATCAATAACATTTGAAAATTGCAGTCTAAGATCTGTGAACCTGCTCAGAGGCACCGGTGTGGCAGGGCAGAGGTTCAGTGGACAGCTACAGTCTGGGCTGGATCAGCTGTGTGGGTCAAGGACAGACCTCACTCTTGATCAGAAGGCTGGTAGCAGCCACCAAAATTAAACTGATCTGGTTTCTTGTGCAAAGGGAAGCCGGCTCAGGGGTGGAGTTCACAGTGCTCCAGTGCTGCACCGTGTTCTCAAGGGTCCCTGCCACAGGGGTGAGCCCAGAGGGCACAGCCTGGCCTGGGTACCAGTTTTGCAGTTCCCAACTTCAGCTCAACTGTGGGAATTTGTACAAACTGAGGACAGGGCTCTGAGCCACCTGATATAGTTGAAGATGTCTCTGCTCGTTGCAGGGGAGTTGGACTAGGTGCGTTCTCAAGGTCCCTCTCAACCCAAACAATTCTATGATTCTATAAACCACACAAGGATCATCCCTCCTTCATGATGCAAAATGAGAAAGCTACTAAACATTGCTTACATTGCTTGCAATCTCTCGCTACACAGTCTGCACCCTCTGCTCCCACCACATCGCAGCACGCAAAAGCTTGGTGGTAGCAAACAGCCCAGTTGCATTCTGAACTATCAAGTAACCAAACAACTAGTTGTTAAATCAGCTCTTTGGACCGACATGGGATCAAAGCAGAGTTCATGTACTGATCTGATGCCCCAGACTGTTCTATTAACGTTTCAGGAATAAATACCTCAGGGTTTGTGTTGGTAGTTTTGGAGCAGATGAAGCAAACCGGTGGTTCAGCACTCTTTTTTATATCATCAGCAAGTTGATTTAAATTGAGTGTACAGAGTTGGCTGCATTCCTCTCATGAGTTGCATAAAAAGTTTGCTAAATCGAAGTGCCAGAGCTGTAAAATCCTGCTGAAGGGACTGTTTCCAAAGATCAGCGAGAGGAACAGTTAAACTGTGACCGTGGCAGTGCATGTGTGACTTTTGTCCTCTTGGCTTTATTTTAGTGACAGTAGTAAGAAGTTTTGCCTTACAGAAGGGAAAAAGCATTAAGACTCAGGAACATAAACCACATTCCCTTTGGCACTACGAGTTCTCTACCTCATAGACAAAATATGATCAGAGTGCAGAACAAATGGCAGGTGTAAAATATTTTTAGAAAAACCTTGGCGTGCAGTGCAGACATCCCTCAACCCCCATCCTTTATTCTGTCAACTTTCGTTTGTTAGGAACAATCTGTAGTATCGAGGGCTGCAGTTCTGGTGGAACTTGCTGTAGTTTTCATTTGTAATTTAGCACTTCAGAGGCCTGAAATCAGAGCTCCTCTCCTCTGAGTGCTGGGACACTCTTACATTTAAACAGTCTGTCAGCCACGGAGCTCATTGCACTGCTTTCCCCTGTCCCCTTGGCTTCAAGATTGCCCATAGCATAAAATAAAAGAGGACTCTGGGAATGTAGAGCCTTAATTATTTTTTAGTGCCCCTTTGAGCTTCTCTGAGAATTTTATATCAAATGGCTCATGAAGTTAAAACCAGCCCTGGAAACCCACCTTTTTTCCTTGGCAGAATATAGTCATTCTCTTATACACCCATAACCCTTTCCCATGTCTTTTCTGCCTCCCACAGCACCCTCAGAAGGACCGACTAATGTGTTGCTCCCTTTGTTCACCGCCTCTTTTTACTTGCTCAGCTGCACCAGGCTTTCATGCTGCTCTTCTTTTCACCCAGACTCCAGTTCTGTCTGACCTCAGCTCTGAACTGCACAGTGCTGGGAACTGCTGTGCCATGGGAGACTCAGCACACCAGGCTCCAGCCCCCAAGAGGTGCCCTCTCCCTCCGCCCCATGGGCTAAGCCTGGCTTGATTTCACTTTAAAGACATAGTGTAGAGAACTCCTGAATGTCAGAACATGGGGAAGGGCTGCCTTAGGTGCTCACAGTGCCACAGACCTGGGTGAATTTGCTGCTCGGGCAGCCTTGCCCAGGAATGCAACCGCCCAGGAGTTTTCAGTCACACTGATGGAAACGAGAGGTGGCAGGTCAGAGAAGAACTTGGTATCAGGGATGACAACTCAGGCACCCCAGATCTGACTCTGGGCAAGGCACTGCCCTTCTCTATGTTGTTTCCTCCTCTGTCCCCACTGAAACCCACTGTTAGCAAGTGTCAGACATTAGCTGGCTATCACTGGCTGTTTACTGTCAATAAGGAACTTCATCCAGTTCCTTTGTGCCACAGGAACATCCTCAGAGGTTGACCCACCATTCCCTCCTTTTATTGCCTTCAGTCTCTGTGGCCTTGGAGCATCTTCTCCATCGTACAGTTCACTTAACGTGGATTAGGTGACCTTTACATTTTGAAATAAGGCAGGCATAGAAAAGTGAGGCACTGGATCCTCATTGTCCATGGTACATGGAGTCTGATTCATCCACCAGTGGAGCAGAAGGCCTCTGGAGCAGTGAGATCTCACATACTGACTATTGTGATTCTCTAAAAGAATGTCTGTGGGTGTTTCTATAGATATGGAAGTATATATTCCTCCAGTACAAATCATGTGAAAATTTTGCACCAGCCCACTCACTGAAGTTGCTGCTGGTCAAAATTAGACTTGCAGACAGATTTTACAAACTAAAACAAATTCCCCTTGGATTTTTGTTAGACCCTAACATTGAGCATCCCATGTGCCAGCACAGACACAGGGCTGCTGGGCTCTGCCACGGCCGTGCTGTGAACTATGAATCTTCCACAGATCACTTCAGCCTGGCCAAGAGTAGTTTTGATGTTTTTAATCCCATACTTGAGCCTTTAACTCCCTGCTGAGTCCCAGATGTTGTAGATAACTGCAATGTATTTTTGAAGCACAGGGGTTTTGGTCTGTCTGTGTCTCTTGGGGTTAGCTGGGTACATCCAGCACCTCTGTTTGCAATTTAGTGGAAGAGTGCAAAATTCCCAACTACTGTGGAAAATATTAACACCTGGGGCAATTACCTACTTTGCAGCTATTTGGATATTGCATATTGAATCTCATATTTATTAGCTGCTTTGAGACATAGCTCATATTTTAGTTGAGAACAATTGCTATTTCATTTTTGAGTAACAAATATGGATGTTCTCCACTTGTGCCTTTAGACTGTTACAGAGCTGTCCTTAAAGACTCATTTCAGTATTGCCAAACCAAATCACTCGAGAAATTGTGATTCAGTCTTCCAAGAATATTTTAGAAATGATGAGGTAATCACAAATAATAATCCACCTCCCACCATAATAATTTATCTTCTGGGTGTAGAGTTAAACAGATTTTAGAATTTTCTAGCTTTTCTCCAGAAGTCCACTAAGAAACTTAAATTTATGTGAAGATTTAGGTCCTTAGGAAATCACAGTTCCTCTGGAACTGTCACTTCACAGGAAACAATATCGAAGGGATAGTGATGAGCTCAGAAGTGCTGGCAATTAACCACAGCTGCTTAATAGAATCTGATTTCTAAGTGACACAGAAGGACCAAGACCTACCAGTGCCCTCCTGCACGTGCACTTTGCATGACAGATTTGACAGGCTGGAGGCAACAACTGCAGGCAGCACCTTAAATTAACATGTGCAAACTGATAAGGGGCAGAAACACTCAGTAAGAAATCATCCACTGCACCTCTGACCTCTCACTCCTGGCCTGCAAGGAAGGTCTCCAAAAGCGCTGCAAAAGGCAATCCGAGTACTAAAATTCCTGACTCCAGGATAGCAAATCACACAGATATTGATTGCATATTACATTATGATTTTTGCTACCACCAGACATCCCTAGGCAATAATTATTCCTGTCTCTCTCACCCTCTCTTTGTGCCATAAATGACATTATCAGCTGTCCTCTGGCGAGCATCCTCCCTTTGATCAACAGGAACCAATCACCCTTTCTCTCAAATTGCCTAATTCATTAATATAATGAAGTTTAACTCAGAACAATTATTCTCAACCTGTATTTAGCTCTAAGGTTATTGCTTCTATTTCAGACCCGAGGCAGCCCAATGTGCCTGAAAGCATGTGTAGCTTTTCCAAGTGCTCCAGCTGACCCAATAAACGGTGTCCCCTCTCCCTGCCCTTGCCTCACTTACATCTTGCACTGTCCTCTCTCCGACGCCTCTGTGCTTGTTCCTGCTCTGCTGAGCCCACAAATAAAGGCACAGCCTCAAGGAGCTGCTGTGGGAGGTGCTCCACTGGCCCAGTTTGGAGGGGGGAAGCACAGGCATTGTGTGGTGGAACTGCTCAGTCTGTAAACCATCCATCCCACCTCGCCTCTGCCGTGTGGCAGGGACTGGTGGGAAGTGAGTGAAGCTGCTGGTGACACTGGAGACCAGGGAGCAAGGCTGACCTGATGATCATCTCGTTAGATGGTATGCACTTGGGGGTGATGAGCTTTTGGAGGTCAGTAAAGTTGTCTTTCATTTTTTTGTTGGTGTCTCTGCGGTTTTAAGAATTCAGTATTTGAAGTCATTTGCCTGCCCAAAATCACATACCAGAAGACCTGGTTAAATTCAGCATTTGCATCTTATCTCTATGAATCAGTTCTTCTTCCAGTGTTCTGCTGTACAGCCTCTCTTACCTTGCTTAGTCCTTGAAATTCCTAGGTTCCCTCCTCCTGATTTCTGTTCAAGGTCTTCCTTAAGACTTGCTTTTCTTAGTTTCCTTCCCAAACCAAGCTGTTCTCCCCCTCCTGCTTGTCTGAGGTCTGTGCCTCACCATGTATAATTTGCAGTGTATTATCTGATGGAGACTGTAGTCTCTCCAGGGCAGGGCTGTGTCCTGCTCCAGACTCACAGTTGCCTGTTTTACTCTACAAGGCTGAATAAGGAGGACAGAAATAGAAGAGTACACAGACACTCCCAAATAAACTGTGCTTTGTGATCTGTGTTCCAGAAACAAGTGCAGGAACAATTGTTGTTAGTAACATGGTTTATGCTGTACCACCGGAGGCTTGGGAAGCAGTAGATCCTTTAGGCAAAGAAACTTCCTTTATAAAGCATTTGTGGAACGTATTTATCTAAAAATACACGTACATATGGTAGAGAATAATGTTTCTTTGCTGATCTATAGTTAATTATCAATGGCAACACAGGACTAAAATCTTGTAAGCAGTCATGCTGTAGTAATATCATAACTTTATCCCTTTCCTTCTCTACAGCATCCCAAAGCCCTTCCCGGGCTGATTTCCTTGGCCTCTGCTGCTGCTGTTGGAAGAGTCCTGCTCACTCAGCTCTCCCACCATGCCCATCAAACCTCAGAAAAGGAGGATGGATGGGAAGGAGGATCACCCTGCTCACATACAACAAAGGTGAAGGTGGGGAGGGAAACCTTAACCAAGCAGGAGAGACTTCTGCCTTTAGCCACCACTGAAACTTCCATCTCTGCGTGTTGCTGGGGGTAGTGTGCAGCTAATAATGCATTTTAAAATACATTTTGGTCTGAGATGTCCAATGAGTTTGGCTTTTTGATGCCTGAACAAATGGACTCCATGTACTTAAATATCTCCCTGATGGAATTAGACAGCGAGTGCTGTGTAAGAGGAGACGAGGATCGCCTGCGAGACTGACTTTGAGATGCCTCTCTCCAAAAGCCAGAGTGGTTAGAGCTGGGATTTTGACTTTGCCTCTTTTCCAGAGAGATCTGGGACCGTCCAGCCCGACCCTGCTGCCGGGGGCATTGCTGCAGGGTGGCAACTGGCCCATTCCCTCTCCTGACATTTGCATTTGCTCGAACAAAAGGCTCATTCTGGCTGGAGCTGTGGCCGGGCTCTCGCCCCGTCCGGTTCCCAGTTGCTTTTTGGAAAGAGCTGTGCGGGAGTGCCCGGTTTGAGCACTCCTGTGGGGCACTGTCAGCTTGGAGGTTTTGGTCTTTCGTCGTATATAAAAAGATGTCTGTGTTATTTGCAAGCCAGAATGGGGTTGTTTCCCTTAAGGATGTTTAGGATCACACAGCTCTTACAGGCAGAGGGGAAAATGTCTGAAGATGTTGGGATTAATCATATAACTGCTGCAGTTATCTTCATCCAGAGCCTTATCTTGCACTGCCCGTTAGAGCTGCTGAACTTGAGGGCTGTATCTGATCTCCAGCCTTTCCCATAACGACATTTATGCAGGCAGGCTGGAAGACAAAGGGCAGCCCAGGCAGTAGAACCTCTAGCCAGTTGTTTCTTTCTTTACTTATTTTTGTTGGTTTTTCTTTCAAAACCACTTGATAAATCGTTCTGTGGAGCAGAGGAGAGGTAGAGGAGCCACCAGCCAGGGATGAGGTGAGCCATGGACTTTGGCACCACGAAGGCTGGCCTTATCCTCCTGTGAAATGCACCATCCCTTCCACAGAACAGGAAAAGAGAAAGTTTTATTTGCTTTCCATTCCTTCAATGTCCTGAGCTTGGTCAGAATGTGCTTGAACTGGGGACAGCTGCTTTATGGGATGTTTTCAAGGGATCTGATGTCGAGTGGGACTAAGCAGCAGTGACTGGCACTTAATGTAGGCAGGGGCATAAATCCTTTCTGCTGGGGATGGCCTGGGCTCTGCAGTGCCCACAGTGAAGATGTTAATTGATGTGCAACACTCAACAGCATCCCAGCAGTACAGGGACAAGCCAGTTGAGACAAAATTAAGGAAAATTGGAAATTGGTCGCTATTATTGGTAATTCTTTGAGGTGCTCTTAGAAACAGACCCCAAAAGCCCACCAAAACCCACTGGAATTACCCTGATGATCCCTCTGCAGTGCAGCCAGCCCAGGGTGAGAGGTCTGTGCAGGCATTTTCCTGCTCTAAATGTTGTTTGCACTCACAGAGGTCAGGTGCTGGGAGGCCACTTGCAGAGCAAATGCCTTTGCTGTGCACCTTGTCCCCGTGAACTGGAAGAACCTGAAGGACTGGTGAAATGGGGACCTGCAGCCAGCTCCTGCCAGGATTCACTTGGGGGGTTGTTCTTTCCTCTGTCCTTCCAGAAATGAAGGAACATTTGCCGGGAGGTGCCTTTCCCCGTGGCAATTGGCCCACGAGGCTGTGCTGAGGCACGGCTGGGTCTAGGATGCACTAAAAATATATGTGACAAGTGTAAACATTGACTTTTGCCAGGGTGGGAGTGTGTCTGCCCGGGAGTGCCAGCGCAGGGCAGTCAGTGCCACCGGGTTCTCTGGTGGCAGAGGAGAGGGGGACACACGGTGTCTTCCTCCGGGTTGTTGTTTTAAAAGCAATTATTTAAAATTGTAACAGCTTCACACACTAAAATTGCAGCTTTTCCCTAATGGTGGTAGCCACGTTTCAACAGGTGGAGGAAGGGGCTGGAAGGGGGGAGATAAGGAAATGAAGAAACAGGAAGGACCAATCGAGGGGGAAATGCCTCCACCTCCTCCCTCCTCTGCCAGGCTCTTTTCTTCGTTTCGTTTTCTTTTTAAGGCATAAAAGCGAGCATAAAAAATTAGGGAGGAGGTATCCTGAGCCCCTGCGTGTGGCGGAAGGCCCGGCACAGGGGACAGGACAAGGTGACACGGCGGGTGCCACGTCAGCAGCTCCTGCCCAGGGCTGCCAACAAAGGTGGCCATTGAGAGCGACCGTGTGCGACTGCTGGGGAGCGGGGCTGGAACACCAGCTCCGTTTGGCACAGGCAGCTGATGAGCCACGTGAGCATCTCCTCCTCCTCCTCCTCTCCAGCAGAAGGTCTCCGGGGTGTCTGGAGAGCTGCAGGTTGTGAGAGAACTGGCCCGTGTTGGAAAAGGGCTCCCCCAGGTGAATGAGCAACACCCACCCAAGCACCCACAAAGCAAACAAAACGTGCTTTTCCCCAGCCCATTCACTTTTCTTGGTCAGCTGAGAACGCAGCAGCAGAATAAGGGAAAACAGCTTTTTATTTCTCTCCCTTGCTGACTCCAGCCAGCTCCAGGAGGAATGAATAAAATCGTTTTGTTTCAAGGCACTTCTGCTCCCAGAGCATGAAGTTGCTCAGCATTTACAGGACCAGGTCACTGGAGATATTTTTATTCTGTGTCTATTTTGCTCTGCCTCAGAGTGACGTATTGTGGATGCTTCCAATTAACAGTGCCTGAATGTAAACAATGCTTTGCTCCTATTTACAAATCAAAAGAGATGTATTTTTTTTCAGTTATGTTTGCAAAACTGTATTCACGTTCTGATTTTCTTTATGCAGAAATGAAAGCACCTGAACTCCAGGGCAGGGAGGGTTTGGTGAGCACAGGGTGTAGGAGCCTGGCTGCACCATGTTATATAAACAAACTGGTGGTTTTGAAAGCAGACCTAGAGGAGTTTGAAATGCATTTATTTAAGCAAGGAACCCATCTGCTCCTACCAGTAATGGATTTGTGGAGCAATCGTGTGTTTGCTCAGCTCACAGGCCACTGGGTTTTACATATGTACATGATTTGCACCAATCAACACATAACATAGACACATCTGGAACACAGGAGCCATGAAGACAGATTGAATAGTGAGCTTGTTAACACCTGGCAGCGTTGGATCTTCTAGGTAAAACTATATTTTTTGTGTGTATGTCAGTGTAGCACAGCTGGATGGAGGATCTGCCCCTCCTCACAGCACTGCCAAGGACGTGGTGGTGCATTTTAATTCTGGCTCTGGAAGTAGGGAAAAGAAGGTTTCATCCAGCCCTTTATATGGGAAATATGTAATAGAAGCAAACCCCAAGGCTCTACCCAGAAATGCCTTTCTGATCCCTGCTGTCCCTGGTCCCTGTTTCTGGTTACCTGTCCATCTTTCACAGCTTCCCCCTGTGGTGGCACCTGAGGCTCCAGAAATGCCCCATCTTTCCAGAAACAGTTCTAGCAGCAGCACTTTTCCCATCATGCTGGGGAGCACTTGCAGAACTCAATCTTTGCCCCGGAGTCTGATTTAAAGAGCTGTGCTCACCCAGCAAAACCCAGGGGCTGGTTTGGTGATACGCTCCCTTGAGCAGACTGGTGAGAGAAGTGGAGGCCAGGAACTTCAATTTTATGACCTTGTAATGCCCAGAGGCTCAAACCCGTGACAAAAATCTTGCTGGTCAAGGCAATCACTAAAAAAAAAGGAGAAAGAAAAAAAAAAGAAACCCAGCCAAACCTGTCCTCTGTCCAGACTGCCAACTAAACAACCCATGAGCTGCAATAATTCTGCAGAGATGCTCTCAGGAGTGTTTTTTACTGTGAAAGTTGTCATAAATAATAATACAGAAACGCATCTGTGTGTACTTTACAAAGCAAGGAAAAAATTTCTTCCTCTTCAAGCCCATGGTCTGTGAATAATTTGTGAACAAGAGGAGCAGCTCCATCTATCTTACAAGGTGTTTGTTACAAATCATTTGCTCATGTGTAAATCTTCCTGCCAGGGCAGGAGCAGCAAATCCTCCTTCAATTTTTGTCTGCTGAAAAACTTCTGTAGCTAAACATGAAAAATTGGATCGATAAGTAGCGGGTGCAGAGGTGCATTTTGGGATGGATGTATTCCTGGAGCCTGTGATGGAGGGGCTGTGACAGCCTTTATGAGGCATCTGCTGGCAGGATTTCTGGCTGGCACACAGTGCTGAGCAACAAGGGCTACTAATTTCGCGGGGAAACAAAAGCCAAGATAAAAAGACCATCTCCAAAACCCTCGTCCCTCCCAGGACACCTAGAGGGAGCAGGCAAACAGCCACAACCCCAGGGAAACGCGTCAGAACATCCCAGCTTGGAGAAAACTCTTTCAGAGCTCTCGGGAGTCCCTAGGTGGCAACACTGCTCCTCTGGACCCTCCCGGGAGCCTTGTCCTGGCTCAGAGATCCCTGAAAGCTCCTGCTTTGGAAGTCCTGTGGCTGAGACCTTAAACTTCCATTCACAAAGAATAGTGAAAGAAAGAGTATTTGTTTAATGCTGGTGGTGGCAAAGGAAAGTGTAAACCTGTGATTGCTGGAAGGCTCTGCCATCTGAAGGCAAACCAAAAGAACAACCAAGACACCTGTGAATTTGTTTATTTAAAAGAAATAACAAGATTTTGAAGCCAGTTTTGTCAGGAGATGTGACTCATGATCCCTAAATGCTTTGGGTTGCCACACTTGGATATTTCTGTAACCCAAAGAACAGCAAGTAACAACTGCAGAAAGGTGGGTAAATAATCCCAACCACAGACATGGGCTGGGCAGTTGAGGACAAAATGCCCACCCGCCCTGCTCCCGGTGTTTCAGGGGAAAAGCACTATCAGAGACTCAGGAGATGAGGAGACTTTGGTGTAAGTTCTGCTGATGAGGTGATATCTGGAGCTGGCTGGCCCAGTAAAAATTGGGGATTGCAAATATTATAATCAAATATACAATTTGAGTTTCATCCCGAGTTCTTTACCTGAGTCATACACATCTGTTAGCGATGATAAATTACAGCAGAAACAGAGAATTTGATTGCAATATTACTGCAACATTCACTTTTTGGATGATCTGCAGGTCAAGTATTATCCACTGAAGTAGTTAATGAATAATTTTGAATAACTGGACCAATATCTTTAGAAACTGTGCAATCTGCAAACAGGGAGAGAGAAAGCCTCAAATAAATTATACATTGTGGCTTTTCCCTGCAGCTCTGGAAATGGATTTGATTGCCTTATCACACTCCCCACTAGATCTTTTTTTCCCCCTGATAAACCTAAAATCTCTCCTCCTGTTTTACTAACAAGACAAGGGCGAAATCAGTGAAACAGCTTGGCGGGGTGTTGTTGCTTCCTACTTAGAAAAATAATAATAATTTTATTAATAAATAATATAAATTATGCAGCCAAGTGTCTGTGAAACGGTTAAATTAACTGGGGTGAGGCCAGTCCAGCCGCAGCGGGAGGATGCTCCTCATTAAGACGCGGGTGCGGTGCCTGCGTGCGGGTCCCCACGGCGGTGCCACCGCCGATGCCGCGATGCCAAACGCCACCTCGTGTCGGGCGCTGGGAGCGGCTGGAGCCTCCTGTCCCCATTTCCAGCCCTCTGACGTCATGTCAGTGCTGAGGGACAGGGTCTCTTTTTTTCCTTTCGTACTCCAAATATTGCCAGAATAGGAAGCTGTGGCCGTGTGAGGAAGACCTCGGGTCACGCTGGGGCCGCGGTGGTGCAGTGACTGTGTGTGACACTGGTGAGTGCCAGAGCTGGCTGTGGCTCGGGTGATTAAATTCTGTGTTGGGCACTGCAGGATGGAGAACCTGCCCCTGCCTGTTTGTACCGTGAGGGTGGTGAGGCACCGGCACAGGCTGCGCAGGGAGGTGGTGGATGCTCCATCCGTGGAAACATTCAAGGCCAGGTTGGACGGGGCTTGGAGCAACCTGGTGTAGTGGAAGGTGTCCCTGCCCATGGTCTTTAAGTGATGGTCTTTAAAGGTCCCTTCCAACCCAAACCATTTGATGATTCTACAGTTGTATGACGTGGTGAGTCCTGCTGAGGTGGTGAGACCTGCTCTGCCCCGCAGCTCTCTCTATAATACCCTGGTTGCACCTTGCTTTCTGTTCAGGCATGGGGGGATTTGGCCAAGGCACCATTGATGCAGGAATTGTGGGGACCCTCTGAAGAGACTCAGGGCTCCAGAGCTGGGTTTGTGGCCGTGCCTGTTGTCCCTCCTGCAGCCCAGTGTGCTTGTGGGGGCAGCCAGAGGTAAGGACCACGGTTTAGAGAGATCTGACTTTATGGGGCTGGGACATGGCTGAGATATATCTGGTGATCTTAGGATCACCAGTAACAAGTAGCATTGTCTTAGCAAGGCAGTAACCAGTCCAGCCTGAGCATGTGTCAGTGCTGCTGGGATTTTAAGGTGTCCATAGGTTTTTGTGCTTTTTAATGGGACTGTTGCAAGTTGACTGTTCCTGGTGCTGTTTTGAGAGGTGAAATGTGGATGATCTGCTCAGGGGGCTGCCTGCACAGCAGGAGCAGGCTGGACCAGCCACTCTGCTCAGATCTGTGTGTGGATCATCCAGGCCTGGAATGGGAATGGCTTGTTTACAGCCAGGACTCACTTTTCCCCCATATATATTAATAAATATCACATTTCATTGACTTTTTTATTGTCCTTGGTCACTTGGTATTACTATGTCCTCCTGCAACTCCTCACAGTCAGCTTGTGTTTTTGCAGCCCTAAATAACTTGATCTCAACATTAATCTTCATAACTCACCTCTCCCATCCCTCTTCCAGACCATCTCCACCTCGCACAGTTCCCCTGGGATGCTGCCGATGACTTCCCTTCATTCTGCACACTGACCTTTTGGTCTCACCCTTCTTTCCGATGTTTAAACCAGTTGTTGGCTCAGGAGACTCCTGCACCTCTCCCTGCAGGACAGCTAAATGACTTTAAAGACCTTGGGTGAGGAAGTTAGAGCTCTAAGGCCTTGATCCAAGTCAACTCCATCAGCTGGGCCATCTCTGTCCTCGTGATTGCTTCAAAGAAAGTGTTACAGAGCATCACTTCCCTCTGTTGAAGTCCACAGACTCTCTCCTCCTTACATCCTATTTACCATTCAGCTGTGAGTTTTATCCTCTCCTACAGTTTCTACCAGACTCTCTGAGTTTTCATACCCAGACCCTGGGAACCCTCCTCTAAAATTAGCCCCGTGTTTGCCACCTTCCGTGCTCTGGTCCTGCCTCGGACTGAAGCAAAGGTTATCTGCTGCAGTTAATGGTTAAGCAATGTAAGTACTTTTACCCTTGGGTGAAGACCTTCTGATCCAGGAGATTTATTACTGTTTTTCTGTTTATTCCAAGCAGTAGAGGAAGCCATGTCCTTTACACCTGTTACAACCCCCCCTTGGTTCAAGGGTGTGAGGAGCAGAGCGGAGAGGGAAGAGAAGGCACAAACCCCTTTATGGTAGTTCCTTTTTATACCAGTTAATCCAGTCCAACTACCATATTGTAATACCAGTTTAAGGTGAAAAAATGCTCCCCTGCCCTCCTCTAGATGAATGTTTTTCTCTTTTCTCCAGCCTTCTCCTTCCCTCCTGCATGTTTAACCATCGCTGGGACACATGAGAGGGGGTAGGAATTGCCAGGTGGGACAAGAGCTGGTCCTTGGCACGTGCAGGTCCTGAGGTTTAGAGAAGACCCCCAACACCTGATGTCTGGGCTGGCACTGGGAAAAGTTGGCTGGGAAGAAAGGTGGATAAAGGGATGGGCAGGAAGGAAAACACCGGAGTTGGAGAGTTTCCTGACTGGAACCTGACCCACCTACCAGCCTTTGGAAGACTTTCCATTTGCTTTCTAAATTCTCAGGCCCGAATGTCATATCGTTTGCCCAGCCATAAATAGCTGTGAATTAAACAAACTGTGCTGCTTTTTTGGCTAATAGATAATGTCCTCTAGTGCTGCAGCCTTATCTTCATATCCCACTGTGTTTGCGTTGGAGATCAGGAGCTCAAGCTGACTTTTTTTTTTCCTCCCAAGATTTAAAGAACTGGCAGAACATTCATTCAGTTGTGCAACCTCCATTCAGAGAGGTTCTCAGATCCTGGGCATGGGGCTCATTTTTTGCCCTTTGACAGCTGCTGTAAATCAATACAGTGGGTGGAGGTCACTTGTAGTCAATCAGTAACTAGCACAGGCAGAGGGCAAAACACTCAATATTTGGTATTAAAACAGGCTCTAAGCTGGAAGGTCTTGCTCAGGTGACATTTTCACAGCCATGCCTTTGGAAACCTGGCTCCATCCAGCTTTGGGGGAGGTACAAGCCTGGCCATGATCTTTTCCTGGCAATTATCGACGGGGAGAATTTCTCAGCACGTGAACATGAACGAATTACAGCAAACCAGGGCACAAGGTGCTTCAGGTGAAGGAAGTGGGTCTTGTGGTGCAAGGTGCTCATTTGGTGCCAGCTGGATTACTCCTCCTTTTTTGCAGGAAATCATTAAGTGTTGGCTGAAGCCATGCATGACCTTCATCACAACCACTTCTCTCAGGAACTGAGACCCATGGCCAGGGGGTAATTCTTGCAGGGGTCCCTAATTCCCTTTAAAACAACTGGGAACTAAGCTCTTAAATACCTTTGCCGTCTGAATCATATTGCACTGGCGTCATCACTTCTGTTTGCTCCTCGTTGTGGAGCCGGTTGCCCATTAAAACTTCTGCCTGACCTCATCTCGAGCCCCTGCAATGAGAACACGCTCAATTTCCTCTTTCCTTTGACCTCGGCGGCTCCGGGCTCCGCGGTGATGCAGGATATGCCTGTGAGTAATCACCCAGCCGGCTCCCCGTGCGTGCAGCTCCCGTGCCCCGGTGCCCTGCCCCGTCAGCTCTCTGACATCCCTGTGCGCAACCTGGACGTGCTCCTGCGGGCCCCGTGCTGCAGCCACACGCCGGCACCTCGCGGCTGCTGTTTGTGCCCTGGTAACAGAGCGGAGCTGCCCCGGCTGTTCGCACAACCCCCCGGGACTCCTGCTCGGATCCCTGTGCTGGGCGGTGCCCGCCGAGCCGCGGCATTTGCAGATTCACGTGTCGCACTTTTCACCTTCGCTCCGGGCTGGGAGGTGGGCACGTTGTGCCAGGTGTCCATCAGATCCGTCCCAGCTCCCCCGGGAGCTCCTGCGGGTCTCAGACCCAGCTACTGGGGGTCTGCTGCCTTGATGCAAAACGTTGTCTGTTGGGCTCAATGATCTTAGAGGTGTTTTCCAACCTTAGGTTCTGTGATTCTGTGTTGCTTCCCAGGCTGGTTGTGTCTGTGAAATGGTGCTTTTCTGGTGTCCACACGCAGAGGAAAGGTTTGACATCAGCCACTGGCCATGGCCACGGGCCTTTGCAGGTGGCATCCTTCCTCCAGCTCTTCCCTGGAGCCTCACAAGGGCACTGGTGCTCCTTGCCAGCCTGCTGGCATGCAGGGAAAGGAATCGAGCAGGTTTTTCCCTTTCTCTCTCTCTCCTGTCATACATTTTATACAAACTTTAAATACCGGCGCTTCCTTCCAGCTTTCTGACAGCCTGAGAGAGGGACCCCAGAGAGCAGGATGGAACCTCAGCTTGTGAGCAACACAAAAGGGATTTTCTGACCAGGAGCCACATGCACCTGCCCATTATCCCTGTGAAGGCTGGAGCAACATCCTCCAGAGCCAGTCCCGTGCACCAGCATCCTTGGGCTGCCAGACTGGTCAGACTTGAATTTTAGGCTTCTTAAGGGTTTAATAAGAGACTGAACTAAAATACTAGCTGTGAGTGGAGAGCTGAACTCTTCAAGGTCAGAAGATGGAGAAGGTGGGGTTAGGGTCAGTCCCATGCCACAGGGAGGTGCAGTGCTCCCAGCATGGCCAGGGATGGTTTTTTTCCCTGGGGAGCCAGCAAGGGATGCTTGTGGCACTGCCCCTTCTGCCCCAGGGAGCTGTGGTGGAGCACAGCCCTGTGCACCCTGAGGGGCTCACAGGATGGCTCAGCTCTCCTGGTGTGGCTGGGCAAGTCCATAGATTTGGGCAGGAGCTACAGTAGGGTGGCTGTTCTGTGTCTGGGAGCTGGGCTGGGCTGTCCAGTGACCATCTCACTGCCCCACGTTGGAAAGCTGACCCAGGATGTCCCCCCAGAGTGTCCCCTGTGCAGGTAAACCCTCACACACTAGGCCTGCATGCCCAGAGGGGGCTGGCAGACACGCTGTGCTTTGTTCAACTCTGGGTCTCAGCACCTCAGACCACTTGCACACTGGCTATTTTAAGTGCCTGCTGTCTTCCCAGAGGATTCACCAGGAGAGAAAGCCAAAAGAATACTTTAGAGCCCAGGCTTCAGCACTGCACTGCGCTGACTGGAGCAGCAATGAACGCTCTGCTTTCAGCTCTCAGCTACCTTTGCATCCCAGCTCTTCTGGAACAAACAGCTACATGTCTCCCGAGTCATTTTAACACTCCCACAGTTGCAAAGTCCTTTAGCTTTTGGAGGGAAATAAAAAAAGCCATATAAACCCTCTATCTATTAAACCTTCATCCTCCGAAGCCTCTGTGTTAGTATGGTAGGAATGTGCCACTTCCTACAGCTTGCTTGGAAAATGACAGGTGAGCCATGGGAGCAGCAGCACCTGCCACAGCCCAGGATGACCCGGCGGAGGTGCTGGCTGCTCTGGAGGGCAGCAGGGCCAGCATCTCCCACCTGCAGAAAATGGTCTTCACAAGAACATACACAAACATTAAGGACCTTTAATTGGAATTTTTTTTTCACATACACTTAGGAAAGGTACAACAAAAACCCCAGCAGGTATTTTCTTGGTCAGCAAACGTGATCCAGACTCCCTCCAACTCAGCTTCTTCTGACATTACACAAAGGACTTGAGATTTAGATGCATTCCTGTTGTGGAAACATTTTGGACATAACCCAAGCCCAGACCACTGGGAGAGGATCCCAGTTCTCCATCCTGCTGTGGTCTCTGTCTGTGGCTCAGCTGCAGGTGCAGGGCACGAAAAGCCTTCAGGGGAACCAGAGCTGGACTCACGTTCAACGCCGTTTCCCTCATTGTTAGTTTTCTTCCCTGCAACAACCAAACGCCCAACATGCACAGGCTTTGGGGGGTCTAGAGCCTTGCACATCATGCTGAAGCCCAGGATCTGCCTGTTTTATCTCCCTCCCCAGCCCTTACCATACCCAGCCCCAACACACTCCTGCAAAAGCCGCCATGTGCCCATTGCCGGGCACCAGCATCGGCCACCCCTCAGCGATCCCATTAGATGGCACCACGGGGCAGCGTTGGCTACACCTTCTTTCCTTCCTTCCTCTCCCCCAGACGTGTCTTGACACTGCTCCAGCCCTGTACTGGCCCTTTGTGCAGGGCAGCAAGCTCTGAGCTCCACCATAGCCACTTGGCTGAGCCTGAGAAAGGAGGAGCGAGGACAAGGCTCGCCACGCTCGCCCCTCTTCCCTGCAATCACAGTCCTTAGCGAGGCAGGATGTTTCCAGGATCAGCCTTTTCTTTATTTAAGGATTTTTGCATAGGCAAATGTTACATTTTTTTGGGGCACACAGAGGTTAAAATGATCGATCCTATGTGTACGCACGCGCTCCCACCCCACAGCCCGTGCTGGCTCTCCCAGGGAATTTATCCACACACATATATACAGTGGTCTGGTAGAAAGTGTTTTCTGAGGTTTTGAAATACTCTAAAAAGGCTCTAAAAGGCTAACACTGATAAAAGCCTTTAAAGAGTGTCCGCTCTGTCTGCCTGTGTCTGTGCAGTTCGGATTCAGCAGCTTTGTGTCTGCCTAATGCAGTTTGCAGGCTGTGTATTGCACTTTCCTAGGCTGAATCTTGTTCTGACTCCTCTTGCTTTGCTCTCTCATCTATAAAAGCAGGATTTCTACTGAAAATAAGCAAGAAATTGCTGCATATGCTCAGGTGGAAAGCATTTTCAAAAGCAAGACAGCACTCTGTTGTCCTTCTGCCTGAGACTTTTTGTGATAGACAATAAATTGATTGAAACTAAAATAGGGAATGAGGGCGTTTGCTGACCTTGTTCTGGTGACAGAAAAGTCATTTCAGGGTGAGACTGTGCCTTGAGCTTCTACAGGGACCTGTTGTCCTGGGCATAGGATCAAAGGAGTTTTTCCTCCAGAAAGGATTGCAAGACAGGTAGTAGTTGCCATTTAAAAATGAGGTTTTTAAAAAGAAAAGGGAAAATTTCAATTAAAAGAAGCAAACATAATGCATAGGTTGGTTAAATGTTCACAATTGTAAATACAGACAATAATTTACAGGCTTTTCTCTTGAAATATTAGTGCTGCTATAAGGAGCCAAGCATGTGACTTACTTACAACGACACACCATCGCATTTCCAGACTGAAAATGAGACAGATTAAATTGACATTATATATTATTTAGCTGTGTACCAACTAGCCAAACAAACACTATGAATTCCGTCATTTATGATGGAAGCTACATAAAAATTGCATAATTACTGCAGTGAGTCACCTATTTAAATGGCACTCCTATGTGGACGAATTGATTTCAATGCAAGATTAATAGCCTTTTGCTGCTGGTTTACGTGCTTGCCAAAGACCAAACTACGTTGTTGCTAAGCATCATTAGTGGATTAAAATAGGGGTTCTGCATAATTCCTACGGTGCACCTGCAAACAGCGCTTTAGTTTGTGCACTAGCCTAGCTCTTGTTAGCCCTACGTAACACACGGAGCGGGGCGGCTGACACGTGTGAGGGGGGTTAATGCAATCCCAGGAACTCTTTCAAAAGCTCACAGGTTTTCTTGTGGATGACTTCGCGGAGCTTGCGCACGCGCCGGATGCTGGAGGTCCCCACAAAGCTGTCTGGCTGCAGCACGGCCATGCCGTTGTGGACGTCCCCCATGATGATGAGCTGGCCATCCACCGTGGTCATGTTGGGGCACGGGCAGCTCCAGTCCATGTTCAAGAGCGTGATTTCTAGGGGTTCCTTCCCCAGGAATTTTAATCCCATTTTTTCATCCTTGAGAATCTCCTCCACCGTCACCAGGGCGTGTCCCGAGTCTTGGTCTTCGGTGAGCTCCGTGATGCGGCCCAGGATGACGAAGTCGCTTTTGCAGAAGCTCGTCACCAGCTTCTGGCGGGGTTTGCAGGCTTTGCAGTGCGTGTTCTTCGGGAAGGGGCACATCTCCTCGCAGGCCTCCCGGCTCTCGAAGTTGTTCTCGTTGCCTCCACACCCACCATAGATGAAGGACTGGCACTGCTTTGTCAAGCTGTTGTAGGCCCACCTGGGCTCGTAGGCCTTGCAGTGGCCTTGGAGGGCTGGCAGGTTGCAGATGTTGATGGGGCCGTTCATGCACGTTAACATGCAGCTCTCATAGGTCTCAAAGTGGTTGAGGTTGCTGTTACAGTTCCCATAGATGAAAGTAAAGCAGTTGTTTTTCTTTGCATCATAGTACCACCTGGTCTGCTCTTCCCCGCAGTCTTCGCTGTCCGGTTGCTTCAGGCACTCATCGGTTGGGAAATGCGTTTTGTTTTGGGAAGCCTCTTTGGATGCGGGTTCTCCTTTGATGACTGACAAAGGGAAGTCAGCCCTGAGGAGGCCGCCACTGTTCTGGGCGGTGCAGGTGTAGATTCCTGCATCCTGCAGCTGCGTGTTGTAAATGACCAGCTGGGCAATGTTGGTGACCACGACGTTCCCTCTGACGTGATTTGGCTTCATGATGACTTTGTCTTTCCCGTCGACCTGCTTCTCCCACGTGATCTCTGGCTTGGGTCTCCCTGTCACATCACAGAGGAAGCTGACGGTCTCTCCCACGTAGACGGACTGATGGACAGGGTTGTTCACGAGCGCGGGCGGCAGGATGTCGACGACCGTTGTCTCGGAGTAGGCAGTAGTTGGGCGAGCTGTTGTTTCTGGTGGGATAGGGCTGGTGTTTGGCCAGGTGAGATGGTACCTGCAGGTGACCACATTCAGTGTAATGCCTTTGATGCAAGCTTCTGCATCCATGTAGCACTTGTTGTAGTAGGTGAGCCCGTCGGAGGCGCAGGTGAAGCTCGGCTCCTTCTCACACCTGTCCTTGCACTTGCAGACGGGCTGCCCATCCCAGATGTCGCACTCTGAGCCTTGCTGGATGCACATGAAACGGTCACAGGTTGCCTCCTTGGGCATTCCCACCGGCCCTTTTTTCCCCTTGACGTCCATGTACCGAGCGGCCACACAGCTCTTTGTTCCACAGACATTGGGGCAGCACTTCTCGAAGGTCTCGCACTCCTGTGGGGGAGGAAAATAACCCAGTTGTTACTGGGGACAAAGTAAAGGCCTTTTTAGAGACCCAGCAAGCAGACAGCCCAGAAACTCATGGGACCTCGTCTGCCACAGATATCTGTGGTCTGAAAACTCAGTCTCCCCATGGGCAATGAGTAGAAACATCTCCTCAGCATCTCCCAAGAGGCGTCAAAACATACGGGGGGTTCTGAAGTGCTTCAAGAGAAGACTCTCTGGAAGGAAAATGTAATTCTGTTTCTTAAACACAAACCTCATCCTAAGTCTTTACCCCAGAGTCACATGGACTGCTTGACTACCAAACCAACCACCCCCCTTCCGTGCTCTCCCAAATGCCTGAGGACAAGGCCTGAGAAACAAGAGCGGATGGAAAGTCTTATCATATGGCTGTAGGCAGTAATCCTTCTTATTTTCCACAGAAGTATGTAAAGTATTATTTGAATTCCCTGAGACTAACAGCCTGCTCTTGGAGGTGAAACTGCCAAGGATTTGTAATTGTTCACATTGTAGAGGAAATAATAGAATATCTCAAAACTAAGGTAATTCTTGCTCCAAAAATAATTTTTCTATGGTATTTAGAAAAACAAACCCCAAACAGATCATTATGGCTTCTCTGTCCTATTTTAGTCCTATTTTCAAATGCAGCATCGCTCTTCTAGTGATTTATTACACCCCGCCTCGGCTACAGTCAGCTCTAAATTGTGGTTAATTTTAGCAGAATTTTCATCTTCTGTGCAGAAAAGGTATTTGATACGTGTGATCACGGCTACTGGGCTGTTATGGATTACTTTAAGGGACCATGAACACTGTTACCATGTGCCCAACAGGTCACACTTCCACTGTGTGTTAAACCTCTACAAGCCCCCTGAAATCCATCAGCTGCCTCTGTAAGTGAGGGCAACATGATTTTTAGGCTACCAAACTAAAGAGCTTCCCCTGAGTCCAGTATCCTTTCCTTATTGGGAAAAAGATGACCTAATACCAGAACTCTTTCCCCATTTCCAGCTGCACATTACTAGGTTTCAGAAGCAAAGCTGGAAACCAGGATGGGTGAGGTTTTGAGCTGGGGTTAAGGAGTGTGGCTTGGCAGAGTCCTTGGCTGCCTGCAGACCACTCACTCCATCCAAGGTGCCAGGACTCTGTGCTGCCACAAAGTGAATATTTGTAGCCACTGGCTTCTGGCTTTCAGTTTTTGACTAGTAAATTATTAAAACATTGTCGTCTGCTGCTGGGGTTTTGCAAGTGTTTTAGCATTCATTGCTGCACCTGGTAGTTGGAACAGAGGAGGCTTATTTGAGAATGGCAAAAGTAAAAAGAGCACCTTCATTCCTAACACATGGGATCCATCTGAGCAAATGTCTTTGTTTACTTATGACCAGCATTTTTCTCTATTTTTTTTACCCTTTTTAGCATTGCAGAAACAACCTGGCTACAGAGCACAAACCCAAACACTTTTTTTCATCACAGTACGTGTTCCTGTCAGCCAGGTTTGGGCTGCAGGAGCTTTGTCGTGGGACATGATGTAAGAGGCAGGACAAGCAGGTATTTTCAGATGCCAGCTTGAGCTGGCAGTGCTGACAGGTTGAAAAATGAATTTTGGGGTTGTAAGCTAAACACATTTTGAGCTGGGAGCATCCCACAGAACATCTGCCTGGTCATTTTAGCCATGCCCTGTTCTGCACCCCAAGCACCCTTTGTGCTTCAAGTGCAGCAAAGGCTGATGATTTGCATGTTAAATCAAACAATTTCATACAGGATTTCTCCCAGGAATATAAAACATTGATGATGGCCACCAACAACAAAGAACACGGTGACACTGCTAAAATACTACAGACTGGCCCCAGTGCATGCTGAGTGCTGGAGTATCAAATTCAGACGGTTCTTTTGACATGAAAGCAAGGAAAAGGATCAAACAGAGCGAGCCCTGTGCCCACATCAGCGTTAAGTGACAACTGCCACACACCTCCCTGCTTAACAACAACTCATCAAACCTTTTCTATTTTATATAGGTCACGGGTCAGTTAAATACATGCACTGTCTGCACTGAGTCCTGCACGGTGCCAGTGCCCTTCTCGTGGGACAGACAGAAACAAGCCCCCAGACAAGCCCCCTCACCGCCCGTGACGCAGAGACACAAAGATGTGCATCACTCACCAGGTCAGCGTCGCACTCTCTCTTGCAAGTGCTCTGCGCGTCGACCCACAGGTTGGGGTTCATGTCATTGGGGCATATCCCAGCGTGGGAATACCGGATTGGGGGCAGAGCTCTCCCTTTCAGAGAGACCTCCAGAAGCAAGAGGACACTGCTCTTCCCCAGCAAGATCCACATCCACCGAGTGAACAGCACCAACAACATCTCAGAACTTCTCCAGGGCAGTGGCAGTGTCCGAGCTGGAAGTAGTTCTTGCTTGCTTGGGGTTGCTTTTTTTTGGCAAGCCTGAAATTTTTGAGGAACCCAGATGCACCTGACCTCAGTAAAAGCTTCAGCAAGCTCCTCTGCTGCCTCTGTCGATAGTGCAGTTTGGTCTGGACCTCATTGGATTAAAGGTCCTAGGAAGTTATCCCCTTATTTTAAGAGAAACGCTACTAGTCTGAGCAGAGTTAGCTCTATTTATACCCTGCCTCTGTTAACAAGTCAGAAAAAGTAAACTTGATTTCTTTGACAGGCACACGCTTCCTATGTCCTGGTGGCAGTCAGACAGATTTGTTGCAAGAAAAAAAAGCTGGAAAGAGTTCAAAAGGCTGGAACTGGCATGGTGGGACCCCTGCATGTTTCTGAATGCAGGGAGGCCTTCTTAACCCCTTTAGACCTAAAGTACTTCCCTATGCTAAGAATGGCATTTACTTCTGAAAGGGGACTTGTCTAAATAACAGGGACCCGCGATCAGGGGATTTCCCCACGGCAAGGGGCTGCACAATCACTTGCTAAAAGGAACAAGTAATAGGATTGAAGCAATTAAAGCCAAAATATCATATTTTTAACAGAGGAAGTAGGGGAAGAAATAACTTATTTAAACGTAGGATTGACAAAGCAGAATGTCTTCATAACTTCTCCCGGGGCTCCTCTGGGCTTTTTTCTTCTTTGGTGGGGAGATTTCCAGGATGCCAGGTTTAATGCTGCCCTCCAGCCCCACCAGGAAGATGTTAAAAGTGTCCCTGAATTCCTCTACATTTCCTGACAGCCAGATCCCATTGTACAGTGCATTGCTGACCCCTTTAACAGCAACAACAAAAAAATAGTAGAAGTTCAACACTATGGAAACCTGCATAAAGGAATGTACAGCATTTTTGCATTGGGGGGTGGGAGGGAAACTCAGTCAAGCTGAGTTCCTCATTCCCTGATTATTACAGCAAGGGGCTGATCCTGCTCGTGCTGAACATGTGCCAAAATCCAGAGATGAGTGGCAGAAGTCCGAGTTGCTCAGCACCTTCCAGGATTAGAGCCTCTGGGCTGAGTTCTGGGCCAGACTGGGTGGGCCCTGTGTGTTGCTGAGAGCCTCCTGGGAGGATCAGGTAAGTTTGCATCCCACGTGGGGGTTCTGCAGGGCTGGAGCAGCAGCGCTGTGCCTGGGGAGGAGGGAAGGGTGTGAATCCACCCTGTGCCCAACACTGGGCGCTGCAAAGGCGACAGAGCAAGGCACAGTCAGCCCTTACTTTTCTCCCTTGGGTGTATTAAACCAGGGCTGGTTTTCATGGCTGAGTTTGGACCTAATTCTCCCGAGTGATGATGCTGCCAACCAGTACAACCAGCAGTGAACTGGGCCACCATGGGGCTCCTGCTCCTCCCTTGGGGCCAGGCAGCAGAGCGCAGTGGCCTGCTGATGTTTCCCAGGATCGCCTCTGGAAGAAAGGGAGGGCAACCTGGAGCTGACCTGCCCTTGGTTGTGGCATTTCTGTGACAACCCCGGGCTTATAAAAGGGGCTGTTGCAGTTCTGATTTGTGTGCCTGCATTAACGATATGCACAGTATTTGAATTTCATGGGACGTGCAGGGCGAAGTTGTCCAAATTAGCTATTTATAAGGAGCGAAGTCAACTGCCAGGCAGCAGTTTGCAGTTGATTTATTCTCCCTGAAACTTTAGAAACCTGCATGACACTTGTACAAAGTGCGGCTGTGTGCTAAATGTTTTATTCAGTACTTGTTTACAAAGACAAACGCAGCACCCTGTGATGCCTAAAAAAGCCAACCGAAAATGACACATTCCCAAGAGGTACTTAAAATTCTTACAGCTCTATTAACAACAAAATCACATGTATTAGTGGTTCTGTTGGCTAAACAAAGACACTTTATATTGTAAAACTCACTACAGACAAGCTTTGAAACAAGCTGTATGTGGGTCTTGGGGAGTGCAGGTATCCTGGGTGCTGGGGAAGCTGCTGTGATGACCTCAAAAACCACTGTAGGAGCAGGGAATTTTCTCTTGATCCATGGCATTTCCATGGATATGATTTTCCCCTGCCATCTTGAGCCTTGTGGGGCTGTTTTACCCCTTTACCTGCTGGGCCAGAGGTGGGTCTTGCAGCCTCCATCTCCTCTCCTGGTGCCAGAAAGCCACTTCCTTGCTAGCTTTGGCCATGTTGAGTAAGAGACCCATCAGTGTGGATCCACCATTCCAAGGAGGAAAAAAATAACACTATTTTATTTTTTCCCTTGCCAGACCAAGGATCCCTTGCCCAGAGGCACATTTCAGCTGTGGGGGAGCAGAGTGGGGCTCTGAAGAATCAGACACTGGTTTGCATCAGACAGAGAGAGCTATGTCCTCCTCCATCCTGAGGGATATTCTCCAGGGACAGGCAAGTCCCACTGCAGCTTTCTGCTTTCAGGCTCCTAGGTATCATGTTCCTGGATCACTCCCTTGGCCACTTGAACACAGCCAGGAGAGAGGAAAACACTGCCATAAATCTCCCTGTGAATGCAGGCAAGGCAGCTCCTGAGGGCAGAGGAGGCAGTGAGGACTCCGAGCAACCCTTGACAGCTGCCCTGTCCCTGCCAGGACATCCCAGACATGCTGTTACCCAACCTGAGGAGCACATCCAGGAGGGACACCACAGGCTACCCTGGGCTGGCTCCGGGACAGAAAGGACTCTGGTTGTCCCAGCATGGACAGCCAAGCTCTGCCTAATGCACTCACTGTCTCCTCAGTTTCATTAGGCTGTTTTCTTGTCTGGTTTAACTTAGTTGAACTCCGCTGACCTCAGTGGATCTGACTGGGGGCTCCAGAACACCACCAGCTAATGCCAGCTGTGAATCAGGGTCTCTGTCAAGGTCCCTGGCACAGTTCCTCTGTTCCTCCTTGTTTATAAAGCACTGTGCATTTTTTCTTTAATATAAGCAATAAAGTAACCCTCATTCTCCATTTCTATGAGCAAATCTATTATGAAAACCAAATTTATGACTTATCTTCTCTCAACCATGTCAGATCCTGATGTGATAAAGATCTTCCCAAATGACATCCAGCCTTAGAAGGAACCCCACTACTACCTCAAAATCCCCCTCTCTGATCAAGATGTTGAACTGAGTCTGCTGGATGAGGAGCTGGGCTGAGCTTCTCTGGACCTCGGATGGACAAACCTGAGCTCTGATGGCACAAAGACAACATCCTGGGCCTGCTCCCAGCAGTGGGGACATGCAATCTCTGACCAGCCTGTGCTCCACAGATATCCATCCACCACTACACACCAGTCCTGGAAAGCCCTCCTAGGTTGCCCAGGGTCCTAACTGTTGCTGAGTTTTTTTGTAAATTGTAATTTCTTTGCCTTTTTTCTTACTCTTGCCAAGCTTCTATGGGTTGTCCCTGCCCTCCTCTACTGTGCCAAGTATTGACCTAGTGTTTGGTGTGACCCCTTTTAATTGAGGAGGGAAATGGGATTCTCTGCTGCACAGAAAACTATAATTGTATTTGGTTGGGGTTTTTTTTCTTAAGCCACTGTTAAAGGAGCAGCAAACTGTTGATCATATTTACGAGCAATCCTCATCTGGAGTTACTCAGCGGATGGTGGATTGATTTGCTGGTTTTATTGTGGAAGGCTCTTGGCAGGAACCGTCACCCTGCGATGTTAAACCTCCCTTTCCCATTGATCTCTGCCTCGGCACAGGGGCCCTTCCAGCCTCAGCCTCTCGTGCTCCCTGGGCCCGCTGCCACTCGCAGCTGGTTTTGCCAACACAAACACGAGCCACCCCCTCTCCAGGCAGGCTCTGACTCATCGCTGCCGGTGGCAGTTTGCTGCCTGTGGCATCCAGACCCTACACGAGGGCTCTGGGCTGGAGTGGGCACTTGTCTGTGCTGCTGTGTAAGGGGTGCCCCCAGCACCCACCAGAGCAGTGAAGGTTGGATGCTGGACATCTTCTGCCTTTGAGCTCAGCTTAAAGCACAGATTCTGCTCCTTGAGGCCACCCTTCTCCTCCTTCTCCCACAGGACAGCAGGGCTTGGTACCAACTCCGTGCACTGCCCACAGCAGCAATCAGCCCCTTCTTCCAAACAGGGCACCAAAACCTGCCCTGCCTGTAGAGACCCTGATCACACAGGGAGCCCCAAGGACACGCTCTTCTTTGGCCCCACCATCATCATTCACCCTCCATAGGTGGCTTCTTGTCCACGCACAGGTGAAAATGTGATGCCTGAACAGAAAAGTACTTTAAAAAACCCCTGTCTCATTTAGACAGTAATGATGTTCCAGGCTGTATGTAAAGCTTATTGCTCTTAAAGCTGAGAGGGAATGTCACTGCCAAATCCCCTTCAGAGCACAGCTTGTCTTAAGCAGGAACGTTGCTTCCAAACCCACAGAAAAATACAGATAATGCCTTGGGAGCTCAGCTTCAGCTTGGTTTGGACTGCAAAGGGTCCAACCTTCCCCTCTGAGCTATGGCCCTTTCCACGAACCTCTGCAGGACCTGCTCAGGGGATGGCCAGGAATCCCAGCTCGGGTGCCTTTCCACAGCCCTCAGAAAAGCACACAGCTCACACTGTCTGGATGGTTGGCCAAGACAGAAGGATTTTTGGCAGCATGAGATGCACCTCCAAACATCAAAGCACAGGCAAAGGCTGCTGTGCTGGCCACATGCTTTTGGAGCACACACATGGGCAGGGCAGGTCTGGCCGAAGGTTTGCAATGGGAACAGCGCGCCTGGGTCCCATTTCAGGGCTCTTCAAATGCACCATTAGAAGTGGAGGCATATTTCAATTTTCCCCAAGTAAAGATAGAAATATCCCTGGAAGTGCCCAGAGCTAACAAGTGTTGGTTTTGGCTTCTGAAATAACCCATCTGAGCAGATCCCAGCGTGCAGGGACAGGCTCAGGGGGCACATTCAGCACAGTGATTGCTCACCCAAACGAGCTGCTGTTTATGTGCTGCCTCACGTGCAGCTGCTCAGTAAGCAGAAGTTAATGTAGTTAGACAAAAGGGCTCAGTTTGGGGGGGGGAAATCAATAATGTCAGGGAGTTTATTACAGGGTTATGGGCCACCTGCTAGAACTCAGCATTAGGCCTGCGTTGCGTTGTGTTTTGGGGAGAGCTGATGGCCCTGCACTCAGACAGGGCCAGCGCCAGAATTATTATTTTATGCCTCGGCAGATGGCTCCTGCTCGGGGGTTTTATCTTTGAGTGCAGACATACGACTAATCATCATTTGCTTTCTCTTTCTCTGCTAACGTAAGCTGGGCAGGAAGCAATTGCCAGTTTGATGATGGTTCATTATTGTTCGGTTTATTCTGTCTGAAACAGCACAGCAAGAGGCACCGAGGGTACAAAGGAAGATAATCAACCCGTTATCAGTGAGATATGGGGAAAAGCTGAGCTCAGAAGCTTGTCTTTCACCAGCCCATCTTTCTGTCTCTCTGTCAGAGGCAAAGCCTTAAGTATCCCATAGATAATTTGGGGAGGCCATGGCACCAGCATCTTTGGATTGCCAAGATTGGAAAGGTGAAATGTTGGCAATGGGTTCACCCTGGCATAGAGCAGGAGGGTCTAAGTCACCTCCCAAAGTCCCTTCCAGCCTTGTTCTCTGTCACCCTCAATGCTGAGTGAGACCTGCTCCATCATTTAATCTTTGAATTAGGGAAATCTGAGATCTGTAATGCAACCATGAATGCAAATAAACAGAAATCACAGCCACAGTGGCACCAGCACGGGGCCAGCACTGTCCATGTTAGGCCCTCTCAGCCACCTGCTTCCATGGTGAACAGGCTGGACCAGCTACTGTCGTGGGAAACACGGACACCACGCACACATGGCTGCTGCAGAGAGGCTTGAGCACCTTGCTTTGTTGCAGGTTTTGGGAACTAGTGATTAGTTTCGTGGTGAGCTTGAATAATGGCACTTTAGGAAACTGGCACTAAATCCGTGATGTGCAACGGGAGATGTTCCCATGGCTTGCAGCACTGCTGTGGCTCTATGAGCCGTAGCATGAAAACCTCAGGGCTGAACTGGTACATTTGTTGTTGCTCTTTATGGTCTTCAGTTTTTCTGCTTGGTTCCAGCCCGATTTGAATAAAAGCTGAGAATAAAAGTGAGGGGCAGGCCTGACATGTGCTCAGGTTGAGTGCTCAGCACATCTTTCACCAGAGCTGATGGTGTTTCTCCAGGAACGTGAGTTAATTTAGTTCCCCAAGTAGGAGGCTAATGAATATTATTGAACGCATTGCACAGGTTCACTTCAGTCTGCAAATGACCCTAATTTAACCTCCTGTATTTACGTTTAGGAATTTAAAGCTGGGAGGAAATCACTTGATGTGTATCACACAGCAACAGCCACGAATGTTTGGAGTCCTGAGACCCTGATTCCAACCCCATGGGCACCATTTCCGTCTCAGAAAGCAGGTTCAATATAGAAAAGTCACCTTGCTTTTGTTTGTTATGTGATTCAACTTATATAAATAGTAAGGTTTTAGCCTGCTGTGCTAATTTAATTTAACTCCCTCCAGTTCTTTTTTCCTTGAAAACCCGTAGTTTGTCCTGGTTTGTACTGCAAGCCTTAATTCCCTGTGACTTCAACATGAAGTAACCATCTCACCATCACTCAGGGCTAATCTTTTCAGAAAGGTTATGAATCTTTCAGTGGAGGAGAGTTTGTGAGGTGGGGTTAAACTGCTGCAGATTTGCTCGATTTTGTGCTTCATGTGAGACTTTACCAAGCCACTGATTCTGCTGAAGTTTGGAACCCTCATTGTGGCTGGGAGCTTCTCCAGGAGATGCAGAGCAGCTCCCAACAACTGGGCTTTTCATCAGGCAACGAGTGTTGGCTTCTTCAGACAACCTGGAAGTCCCAGAGCTCCTCCGCGGGTTTGGTATCCAAAACTTCACTATAAACAAGTTAATTTTCACAAAATGGAACTATTTCCATTTCTGCAAATACCATGAAATCCTTTTAGCGTCAATTCCGTCTTCTTGGAATTTAAATCTAAATTAGGGCAAAGTTCTTTTTGACTGAAGAGTTATTGCCCTCATTTGGCTTTGCTGGCTGTTAGCAGTCCTGGCTGTCACACAGCACATCCTCTGCCCGTGCTCAGAGGGTGACCTCTGCCAGGGCAGTCCCTGCCTGGTAAGTTGCACACATTAAGAGCCTTTCCAAAAGGTGAACTATTTTGTTTTAGTGTGCCCTGTGTACTCTTTTACTCTTTTCTAGATGCAAGGCATCTCAATCTGCGCTGCTCAGACCCAGATGATGGCCAACAGAAGGAGTTAGAACAGCTCTTCCGGGCCACTTACTTGACACCCTTACTTGAAGTGCCCAAAGGAGCTGACATGTATATCTGGTATGTAAATGTGCTCCATTTTTATTTCGATCTTTTATTGTTTGCAGTGTGAAGAGGCCACAGTACTTTCTTTTCCGTGGCAGTTCTGCAGGTAACTGGCCCGTGCCTGCCTGACGCGATGGTGGCTGGCGGCACGATCGCAGGTAACGTTTAGGAGATTCACGTGGTTTAATCATTATAATTTCCCTGTGCCCCCAGGGCCAGCACATTGGGCTCATTGTGCTGTCTAAGCAATTGCTGGGATGGTGTTTAATCACAGACACAGCAGACGGCCTTCGAGCTGGGAGGTACAAAGGAACCGGAGCATCGTTTCAAACGCTCTGCACTGGCCTGATTTTTCTCCAGTTGAAATCGATGTAAATATTCTGCTGACTTCAAAGGGTGAGGTTACAGCCAAGTACTCTTGGAAATCCCACCCAGTGCTTGATTTTTCTTGACCTGAAGGCCAGTTCAGTCAGCTCTGCTTCCACAAAGGGGCTTTCAGGAGTCCTGGAAAAGCCGCCGGAGTGCTTTCAGCCCTGGGTTCACATGGTAGCAGCATGTGAATTGCAGCAAATCTAGAGGACGATTCAGCCCTCCCAAGTTCTGATTCCACTTCTGCAGATGTCTGGCTGGCATTGCTCTTGCTCTCTCATCATCGACTGTGGGGGAGTTTAGGGCAATGAGATTCCCACTGAGGTACTTCAGTTTGTGGGGTGAACTCCTGCAGCAGGACAGCAATATTTGGGGTACCTTCACAAGACCTCTGTCTTTGCTGTGCATCAGCCAGGAGAACAAGCTGGTCTATGTGCCTGGAAAATCTTTACATCATCTCTGCAGCCCATGGCATGAGCTGTGGCTTAGTCTCTCCCCAGCACAGAGAAAATGGTCTTGAATCTTTTTTTTTTTTGAGTGTTTCTTCTTTCATAATTTTACACATTTTCTCTTGTGTTTCTGTAACACCATGGTTACAAAGCTCTACATGGGGTGGAAAATGAGACTTTTCTACACATTTCCAAACATTTCCATAAACTAATTTCCTTTTGAAGTCAATCAGATTTGTCAGTATGGAATGGTTATCTCCACAGGACCCGTTCCTGTCCCTGCCTCTGACTTACTCCGTGAGCCCAGACCACTCACTCCCTCTGTGCCACAGCTTCCACCTTCCTGAAGGGGACTATAAAGCTCACAAGTGGGTCAAGTGACATCAGTTTGTCTTCCAAATCCCAGCCTCTTGCCATTCCCGCAGAGCCATGTGTGAGTGCGAGGTGTGATTTGCTGCAACTGCAAAACTGTCAGGAAAAAATGAGGAACACAAGAATTGTATCTCCAGCCATTTGTTCACATCTTAAGCTGCAGTTTAAGCACAGCCCTTTCTACCTCACACACACATACTTTTTTTTTGTTAAACTTTGCCATGGCCAGAAACCTAATACTGTAACTGTTTCAGAACATATACTTTTTTGGCTCCTTTTTGATTAGTTTGAGGAATCTGGAGTACCCACAGCCATAGAAAACCGGGTTAGTGCACAGTAGAGGCTTTCATGGCCCCTAATCTTGATGACAAAATTATTCGAACAAACACTTCTTGTGTCACCAATATATATTATGTAAAACCTTGTGACTTTGATTATGTGTCTATAATACAGATTAGTCTGTTTGGGTGTTTGGTGCTGACCTCCAATAAGCTCCTAAAGTATTAGCAAGAATTTGCAAGTGACAGGCAGGCAGAGGTGCTGTTCTGCCTAATCCCATTCTCAAAACTCTGGCTATATATGTCTGAACAGCTTCTGCTGCTTTCCTTGAGGCACCAACGAGGTTATTTCTCTCTCAGCCCCCTCCCAACCACCTTTGTCATTCTCTCCACTGCTCTGATGTGTCACAAATGTTGGAAGATTTCACTAACCTTATGGTCTAGAGCCAGGGAGACAGTGAGAACAAATTTAGAATAGGAGGCAGAGAATGTACCAGCTGGGAGGTGATGCTGTCGATCTCCATGGAGACCTCTTTAGTTACAGCTTTGCTAATTACTCTGATGAATTGTATAGTGCCTGGTTGAAAGCCCAGCCAGGTCAATGGAGTGTTCCAAATTGACTTGCCGTGCCTCAGGACCACAAGGGGTGCACAGGGCACAGCCCCTCAATTATGATTTGCTTTTATGGCTTTCTCCCTGATGGCCAAAACACAGCCTCAGGAGAATCCAAACACCCTGATCAGGTCTCCTGCATGGGCCCAGCTTCTTTTAAAGCAAAAATCCCTGCAGGAATAAATACAGACCTTGTCTTGGCAAAACAATTTTTTTTTCTTAGACATGCAGGTGAACCATCCCCATCATCTTGTGAACTTCACACAGGAGTCCTGCAGGAGATGAACTGGGGCAAGATCCAAAGAAGCCTTTTGACTCCAAATGCCTAAATAGGACATGCCCCTATGCAGGAGTCATGCAACTACATACATCTGCCCCTCATCCCCAGGATGAGCCTGTTTCATGGATTAGCAGAGCAAAGGGAGGAACTACAGGCCTGGGCAGAGAGAAATGCAGCCAGATGTCTGCTCTGTTTTCTGGGTTAGGGTTTCTCTGAGCTCAGAGGGAACCAGGGTCACACCTGGGGGCCCTACTGCAACCCCAATACAAGCAACAACCACCCTCAGGGGAGAAGTTTGGATCCACGGCACTGCAGTTCAGGCTTGTCATTACTTGAAGCCAAACTGGCTTTAGACACTAATCCACTGAACAATTTTCAGTTGTTATCAAAATCTATTGGACTTCTTAACCATGAGTCCCTGAGCTGATGTACCACTCCCCTCAGGTTCCTGTTCCCTGACTTGTTTGTTCAGAAATTATATATTTGTTCTACAAATAGGAACAATGTTAAATTAACAACTGAGAAAAAAACAGCCACACACTATGCCTGATTTCTAAAGGGATTTGGCTGCCCGAGCAGATCTTTCCTCTGGAGATCACCATTCCCCCAAATATCAATGCCATTTTGCCCCTCCCCATCAAATTTCACTCCATGCTTCAGGCACGTGCTTCAGGCACTCACATCTGTGTGAATGTGAGTGTGCTCACACTGGCTAAAAAGTCTCTTTTTAGGCCCTCTAAAGTCTCTTTTTAGGCTGCCCTTGAGCCCCTGCAGGATGCTCAGCAGGGCTGAAAACCCATGAGATAGCCGGTTGCACTGTGATTCAGGTATGTTCCAGGGGGCTAAGACCTGTCCTAAATTCCAGCCCTCTGTACCACCATCAGTGTTGCAATCCCTTCCTGGTGATTTGGTGAAAAAGCTGTAATTTATGGTCAAAACAAAGATGATGTTTGAGTTCCCTGAAACTCTGGAATTCACTGGAATTATTTATTTATCTCATTAAGAATAGAGGAACAATTCTTGAGTTGTGTGGAGCCCCAGCCACCCTGCCTTCATCTGCTCATCTTGCCTGGCACTAGGCAGCTGGAAATTATCGGGTTCAAACCTCATTCCCTTTGGATCCTTTGACAGCAGGTAGAACACAAGAGGCATCTCCAGAGGATGATTTGGCTGTGCTATTTTAGACACCTGTCCCAGAATGAGATGAATCAGCCTTTGTGCTGTGTGCTTCTTCCCATGGGCATGAAGTGAGCGTGGGGTGACACAGGCTCAGACTTGACAGTGTGGAGTTTTCAATTTAACCTAATTCACCTACAAACTCACACACAGGGACTTCCAGGGGGTCAGCACAAAAACTGGTGTAATATAAACTGCTTCTCACATGTGACTTTGGCTTCCTCCTCTGAAACTGTCTCCTTTGCCTTCAAACACACATTGAAAGGCCCGAAGTGGGCAGCATAAATTAGTTTAAATCGAGGTGAATATTGGGCTTGACTTTTAATTCCTTCTATCTTTATTCTCCTCCAGTCCTTCCATTTCCTTGAGCCTTAATCCCATAGTGGCTTTAAATCTCTCTCTCTCTGTGCATTAAGTACAATATTTAAGGTTTCTAACTATCCCTAAATCTTATTTTTAATAAGCGCACAAGTGTGGTGTTGGTTTAAATTGCCAGAAACATTATTTTGATGGGTTGGGTGGGGATTGGGTGTTTCAAATATGATCATACAGCTGTCAGTATCACTGTGTAACTGGGAATTAAGCCCTTAAAAACATGTTTAATCATAACTTTCAATGACTGAGAAGTTGGTTAAGTGGGGAAGAATGGAGTTATTTGGGGAATGAAACCTGAAATGCAAAGGGAATGAAAAACTGTCAAAGCCTGGAAAAAAATAGGAGCAAATAGCAAACAGACAGACCCTGGTTTCTCCAAAAAAGGAGAAAAGAACCAATCCAGAGATTTGGGCACAGTCGGAAGTTTGCAAAAAGACACATATTAAAACTTAACCAATAAAATCTGGAAAACTTGCTCTGAGGACAAAGAATGGCCCAAGCCTCCCCTGTGGTTACTCCAAGCCTGTCACAGGGAAGAGGTGGCTCTGCAGTGCCAGGTGTGCACAGCGCTCCCGGCAATGCCGCAGGCTCAGGGCTGGCGGGCACGGCTCCCTTCGGATGGGGAACACACAGGGAGCACCGAGCACCTGTAAATCACAACCAAACAAAATATCACTGGCCTGGGCTATGCACACACACACTCGCTGTGGCTCAGAGCTCAGCGTGTTCCCACCAAAAGCCAAAAGCATTTAGCGTTTGGGAGGAAAAGTGGCTGCTCAAGCCACAAGTGCCCAGCACCGTGTGTGGTTCCCAGCAGATTCCAAAGGGAATGGGCAACCCTCAGCCACCACCTGCCTCGGTGCATCTGGGTCCACACAGGATCTGCTCTCGGCAGGGAGGTGTGTGCACGTGTGCCCTGCACAGGTACAGCACCATGGGGGCCTGGCGAGCACAGGCACAGACCGAGCTGCCGTATATGAAAGGAGCAGGGAAAGGACAAGTTCTTGGCTCTGCTGGGATTTGGTGTGTGCAGCACTAGTGCCAATAAATGGGGAGGGGGCGATGCGTGCGAGGGGCTCTGGGGCTCCACGCGTGGGGCACGAGCAGGAGGGCTCATGGCGGCAGTGGGGAGCTCTGAGTCAAGTGAACTCGCTGCTAATCCTCTTCCACACAGCCTTCCTTGCAGGAGGAGATCTCATGACTCTGGGGAGAAGTACATTGTGTAACTAAGCAATGGTGAGCCCGGGCTGCATTTAACAGGGCTTGGCACAGGCACGACGGAGTAGGATACTCATCCCAAGAGAGCGTGAGAGAGAGCATCTCAGTGCATCACCCGCCGGCTCCGAGTCCTTAAAAGCCCTGTGTGGCCTCGAGAGAGGAGATCAAGTAGAGGGGACAAAAAAAAAGAGAGAGAAAAAGCCCATAACCCCCCAGAAACCAGCTCCCTGCACCGGCTCCCCTGTGCCTGTGTGGAAATGTTGCATAATGTCCCTTTGCACCACACAGAGCTTTGAAATCCGCAGGATCAAAGCTGTATGGAGACACTATGGATGTGCGGAGACAAATTTAAAGGCATTTTACCATTATAGCAAGAAGCACAAAGCCACACTCCGGGCTCCTCTTGCTGTTCCACCGTGACATCTAGTGGCAGCAGTACTGGGGAACTAGGAATGGTGTTTCTGGTTTGGGGCCTACTCCTGCACTTTGCCACCCAAATAGCTTTTCCCCACCTGAGTGTTGTCTTATATGACTTTAGAAAAGACTCTTTTGCCACTTTATCCTACTGGATTTTTCCAGATGTAAAAAATTGGGATTTAAAGCTTTCACAGTGTGCAAGAGAGTGTCCTGCTTCCTATAATGTATCCCCAGGTCTCCACTTTTGTGTGCTTTGTCTTTGTTTTACAGCTTTATGCCATAGATGCTGAAAACAGACAAAAGGAATTGTGGGTTAAAAAGTGATCATTTAAGATGCTTTTACTGAAAAAGGAAGCAAGTTAAAAGTAAAATATTCAGGTAACAGCAGTGTCCAGTTGAAGGCTAGTCTTCCAGGTCTCCGAGGTCGGAATTCAAGGCTGTTGCTGGGTAAATGTTGTTTGCAAAACATTCTCTGAATCCAGTTGTTTCTCATACAGTTGGTTGAGTCTTATGGTATGAGCTGGGCAAAATTTTTGCCCAGCGTGTTGCAGTCTGTTGCATGGGATGAACAGCATGTGATCTGGTGTGAAAAACTTACCACTGAGTCACCGTGTAACCTTTGCCACGGTAGCTAAAAATGTCACCACTGGCTTGCCCCTCCTGCCTTCACAAGGGCAGTTTGCAGGGATGCTTCTCTCTTAGAGAAACAGAAATGTCTGGCCTGTGGGCCTCTGTCTCTCCTGACTGATTAAAAGGAAGATGATTGTTTGTGTTTTGAAGCTTCATTTATATGGATAGATATTTGGGAACTGTTTGGAAGGTAATGCTGGAGGCATTACCACAACCTAATTGCCACAACTGCCAGAGCAGGAACAGCAGACCAAAGGAACAGCAGACCAAGTCCAAAATTAAACGGTAGGTTAAAAATAATGTCACTAATAAGAAAATTAAGCAATAAAAGAGAAGCAATGAAATAAAAAGACCAAATAGCTTAGTGCAAATTTCTCCTTGGTGGCAGACACTGATGCCAAAACTGAAAGCCTGAAGTTAAATTAGCTCCCCAACACAGGTTGCAGTGATTTAATTAAGAGTGTGAGCGACGTGCTGGTGAGGAGAGGACTGGGAATTGGAGGTGCCAGGGCTGGAAATGTGTGGGGGGGAAAATGTGGGGGGGGGAAAAACCCTGGTGGATTTCACTCCTGGCCCATGGATTTGAACCCATCCTTGTGGTACCTTCCTGCCCCAGCCCATGGCAGCCTCACAGCTCAAAGGCAGGAGGCAGGCTGCCAGTCAAAAACACCCCGAAAAGGGCAAGGCCAGTGTGATGGATGAATGGTTGGACTCGATGATCTTAGAGGTCTTTTTCAACCTGAACGACTCTGTGATGTGCCTTTGCCAGGCAGGCAGTTTTGACCCACAGCTTTCTCCCTCTCCCCATGATCTTTCCCCCCTCAAGCCTCCACACAGGTCTCAGGGTGGTGAGCGAGGGTGGGATGAGCCTGTCAGAGGAAATGCTCCAGTTTTGGGCTTTTCACCCTGTCCAGGATCCCACCCCAGCACCCGGAGGGGTCACACAGAATCACAGAATCATTCGAGTTGGAAGGAAACACTGGAGATCATCCAGTCCAACCCCCTGCCAAGGCAGGGTCACCTGGAGCAGGTGACACAGGAACGCATCCAGGTGGGTTCAGAATGTCTCCAGAGGAGGAGACTCCACACCCTCCCTGGGCAGCTGTTCCAGGGCTTTGCCACATTCCATGGAAAGAAGTTTGTCTTCATGCTGAGGTGGAACTGCTTGCATTTTAGTTTATGGCCGTTGCTTCTCGTCCTGTTGCTGAGCACCACTGAAAAGAGTCTGGCACCATCCTCTGACACCCACCTTGGAGATATTTATCTGCATTCATGAGATCCTCTCTCAGTTTTCTCCAGACTAACCAGGCCCAGCTCCCACAGTCTCTCCTCGTCAGAGATGCTCCAGACCCCTCATCATCTTTGCGGCCTCCGCTGGACCCTCTGCAGTAGCTCGTTGTCTTTTTTTGTACGGAGGAGCCCAGAACAGGACACAACATTCCACATAAGGGCCATTCCCCTCCCGGCCGGGGCAGCCCCGGCGCTCCCCGCCCGTCCCGGGCACAAGATGGCGGCGGCCGCGAGGGCCGGAGCGGGGGCCCGGGGCGGGCCGGGCCCGGCGGGGCAGCGGCGCTGAGGAACAGCCCGGCCCCTCCCGACGGGCTCCGGAGCGGCGGGGAGGGGCCGAGGGGGGCCCTGCCCGGCGTGCCCGGCCCCGGCCATGAGCGGCGCGGCGGAGGCGCGGGAGCTGGAGGAGCGGCTGCGGGAGGCGGCGGCGCTGGGGGACGTGGCGGAGGTGCGGCGGCTGCTGGGCGCGGGGGCGGACATCGACTCCCGCAACGAGATCAACGGCTGGTGAGGGGCTGCGGGGGACGCGGGGCGGGCCGGGGTCGCTGCCGGGCTCGGCTCCTTTCCCCGCTGCCTCTCCTGGCGGGGTGTTGGAGGTGGTTGGACTCGGGGCGCCCCGCAAGCACTCAGGCGCCCATCCATGAGGCGCGGAGTGGGGGGAGCGGCTTGGGGGGTCGCAGCTCTTCTGTTTCTTAGTTTCCCTATTTACAAAAAAGGAAAAGCTAATCTCGAGAGGCTCGGAGATTTACTTCTAAAGAGGATCACGATAAAAGCAGGCCGCCCTCCTTCCACCTGTCACTGCGTGTTTGCCCAAGGACCTCTTCCAGTCGCTGGTGCCAACCCGGGACAGCGGCGGGAGTCACTCTGTGCCGTAATAAAGCAAAGGAGGGCCCTGCCCCACACAACTTACAGTAGATTCAGGACTTTAAAAAGCGACGCAATGAAGGAAACTTTATTCCCAGTTATCCTCACTTTACGCACAGCTCAGGTGAAGTAGGATTTGCTTGCCATGCATCCCAACTCTTCTCTTTCCTTCCCGCAGGACCTGCCTGCACTGGGCCTGTAAGCGGAACCATGCTCAGGTGGTGTCCTGCCTGCTGGAGGCTGGGGCGGATAAGCAGATCCTCACTGCCAAAGGAGAACTGGCTGCACAGTTAACATCAAAACCAGACATCCGGAAGATTTTGGGAGGTACCATTCCTGTCTTTGAAGTCATTTAGAATTCTTGGTCTAAGCACTAAAGTGTTTTTAGTGCTTTTATCTGAGGCAGTGGATTGGCAAAACTTTGGCTGGGACCATTGTATTTCATTAGATAAGTGATTTTTTAACTCGAATTCATACTTGGGCAAATAGACATGGGGATTTCAGGAAGGCTTTGTATTCTGAGCTGTGTCACCAAGGGATGGAAGAGCTGTATGCTTTGGTAAGTGTGCTGCTGCAGTCCTGTTTGCTGTCACTAAGCAGAAGCTAACATGCAGGAGGCTTTCACAACTGTACAATTTGCCTGTTGTCTGACCATATCGAAAATTACAAATCCTTTCAAAACAACTGCATCATTCCAGAAGTTACGGCTTCTGAGCGTGTTGTTATACTGTGACTTGCAGCATGATTAATTTTTGCCCCATAATTCTGCCATCTACACCTTTCATATGCAGAGCAACCCCAGTTAGATGTGTGTGACACTCCTGAACACCACCAGTGTCTGTTGCCAATCAGAATTTAGGTACTGTGCTCCAGATTAAAATTTTTAAGTGCTTCACCTTTGGAAATGTTGATGTTCTGTCTTCTGCTAATTGCACTTAAATTGCCCTCTACAGTGATTGCTCTTACACCAACAGTGCAGGGTTATCTTAAATGAAGTTGCAGCTAAATAGTGACTCAGGTTCCGACAGTCACCACTCGAGGAATGGCATGTTCTTGGCATGATACCTTTGTTTTCTTTTGGGAAAGGTGCTCATCTCTTGGGTTTAGTTTGTGGCAAATGATTCACGTTGTTTTTACCATCTACACTGTCAAGCACATGAGGATGAACCCTGTTCAGAACTGCCTTAATTTTCTGTCTGTTAAGCTTTAATGTGTTTCCTAGGGAATAAACACATATCATTTAGATTCTCCTAGTTTTTATTCTGGGAGTGTGGTGCTATTAAGCTGATCTTTCTAAACTGCTTTGACATTACTATTAATGTCCTGTAATCCTCAGTCAGGCAGGAATGCCACTTACTGCAGTGTTTTAAGCAAGAGAAGAGTTTGTTTGGGTATTACAGCAAGTAGTCACTTGCCTGAAGAAATACTGGGTTGAATTTGCTGGCCTGGGTCATAGTAAACTATTTACAGCAGTGCTATTAAAGCATTGTAAAATAAGATTTAATAAAGAACTACTGGTCCTACAATTCCTTTGAAAGCACTGGAATAACACTGCTAGAAATTATGTGTCTTTCAATGGTTACTTTTCTCCCCCACTTTGTTTTTAAAACACAGGATACACTGTAGACATTTCTAGGTTTTTCTTTCAGCTTTACAGCTATTTGCCTCCCAGGTATTTCATGCTTATGGTACATTTCTATCATCCTTTGATGACCTCAGAATGCGATGTAGTTTTAAGACACAACAGGAAAACTATTCAAGATGAGAAAGATCTGTCCAATAACATGATGGTTTATTTTCTCTCCCCGTCCCCTACTTCCCATTTTCGAACTTCATTAGTAGAGGAAGAAACTGAATGCCAAGGAGTGAAGGATTTAAATTTGCCAATTGTTGCAAACTACTTGGCCAACCCACCATTCCCTTACGTTTACACCGAAGAAAGCTTTCCAGGCAGCTTGGCAGAATCCCAGAATGAAAGTGCTTCCATCTCTTCTGCTTCCCAGTGCGAAACCAGCCCTTGTCCATCAACAACTCAGGTCGACAGTGTATGCACACCCTCGCCATGCAGCAGCCCAGAGGATTCCCCTGTGCTGGACACCGCGGCCCCGCCGCCCCCTGTGCCCAGCGCCGGCACAGCCCCGGCACACGCCAGGCCAGTGGTGCCCAACGGTCCCGTGTGCCCCCCAGCCATGCCCCCCGGCTCGGGGCTCTGCTCCCCAGGAGCACCCGGCCAGGCCGGGCCTCTGCAGCCCCACACTTCAGTGACCAGCTCCACCCCAGCCTTCCAGCCCTTCTTCTTCACTGGGACCTTCCCCTACAGCATGCAAGGTAACGAGGGGCTGTTTACCACCCTTCTATCCCAGTGTGGGCCACGGTTTTGTTACTCGGTGAATAGTGTTAATTCCACTTCAGACTCAAGTAGAACAGAGGTGGAGGTGTTGAGTTCTGTGGGCAAAAGTACCCTGAATTTTTTCTCCTGCTCTGCTGCTGTGATGCCTGTATTTTAACATATATAGTATAACCACGGTAATACTTTGAAAACCAATAGAAAGATCAGTCCAAGTAACATGAAAAATTAAATTTTGCACTATACGATATAGAGTCAAATGCAGCTCTGGTAGTTTGGTAACAACTTGACTTCATGGCTGGATGGATGAGAGTTTAAACAGTGTAAACATGGTTGCCCTGTGTATTTTTGCTGGAAGCTTCTATTAACTCACACTATTTCTTAGTGAGATCATAGGGATTGCATTATAAAACCTGAATACAAAAGATAATGGTAAATTACTGTAGTGTTGCCCTTTGTGGTTGGTTTGTTGTTTTTACAAAAAAACCCCCACCTTTTAATCCTTTCTGTCAGAACTTGTACTTAAGGTGAGAGTCCAGAACCTCAGAGACAATGACTTCATTGAGATTGAACTGGACAGACAAGAACTGACCTACCAAGATCTGCTCAGAGTGAGCTGCTGTGAATTGGGTGTTAACCCAGAACAAGTAGAGAAGATCAGAAAACTCCCCAATACATTAGTAAGAAAGGTAAGAATTGAAATCAGAGATTAACTTGACTTTGCACTTTGCAGACATCAGAGAAGGTATTTTTGTAAAAAGATTGGTAAAATGTCACCTTTGTTAAAAATCAAAAACTGACTTCAGCTCACAAATTCAAAAGGATGTTGGGCTTTTCTTAAAACTTCATTGTAACTTACTTAAAAATATTGTCAAAATAGGCAGAGTATTCCAGCTCCTAAAGCACATGAAACTATTACTGACTTTTTTAAAACGTATCAGAAGCAGTGCATTAGGGTGCTTTTAACATAATTGCCATGTACTACGTCAGCGTCTGCTTGCCTAAAAAAAACAAACAGTAAGGGGAAATAACCTCCACAAACTGGCATATGAATAATTTAAAGATATGCTGTTAACAAATGAACATGCTCTTCTGTTCCAAAAATATCTATTTGGGAGGTCTGTAAATGAGCTTGATCACAACTCTTAGGTGAGTGACACACACAAACACTGGCAAATCATGAGGTTCAAGAAGAAAATGTACATTTTAAGGAGAAAACCCAAAACAAAAGTCTTTGAAAGAAAGAAGGTATGCTGTTTTTTTCCCTCTCATTATTTATTCCTATCATCGGGCGTGACCTCCCCGAAATTTTAGTTTTTACATTAACTATTTTATAAATAATAACAACCAGCTATTTTTAGGAGTAATGTGTCATTCTGTCTGTTCTTTAAAAGGACAAGGATGTTGCCAGACTCCAGGACTTCCAAGAGCTGGAATTAGTTCTTGTGAAAAGTGAGAGCTCTCCTTTCCGAAACGCTGCAGCCGCTCTGACAGAGAGGCCGTGCTACAACAGCAGAGCATCCAAGCTGACTTATTGACTCTTGGAGCTGCATCTGGAATGTGAACACCTGGTAATGACAGGCTGCTGCCTTTGGAAGGCAGTGAGTTAAGTGTGTAAAACCTTAAGTTATTGTTAGGGTTACTATTTTAACTAATAGTTTATATTTTATATTTAATAACCCCTTTGCTTTTATTTTTTTACTTGATACTGTATTCAGCTAAGGGATACCTCATTTGTCTACTAAAAATCACATGCTTCCAATGTATTTCAAGGAAGTTTATTGGTTGTATTTGGCAGCAGAGGGCAGGAAAGACATAATTACTGATATGAAAAGTATGTTGAGTATACCCACTCTGACCAAATAAGAGTCAGGGAAAGGAGATTCAGGAAATTATGTGTCTCTGTGTGTATGTGTATATATATATATATATATATATATATTTTAAAGTTCCTGGTTAAGTTAAATGTCAGAGGGTATCTAGCAGACAATGAACAGTTTCTCCCTAAAAATGTAAAATGTGCAAGTCCTTAATCTCTTGCCCCTTCCCAAAGACTCAGATGGGTTACCTAGAAATCTTAATGCTCTGAAGTGACAGGAGAAACACTTTCACTGGGCTGAAAGTAAATGGAGTGTGCCCACAATTTAAATGTTTCTTTCCCATGTGAGAATATTGTACCTTAAGTGATGGCATCCCTCCACCAAATAATACAGAAGCCTCTCTTAAATGCTCCTTAATTAAGTCACAAAACAAGCTGAAGTGCCCTTTCAAGAGAAAGCCCTTATGCTTCAGGAGATAGGGAGAGGACCCCCAATCTGTGTCCCTGGTTTTATTTATTTCCTTTCCAACCCCTGTGAGCCAGTGCACTGCTCACACCAGGTGTCAGTCCTGTGCAGTCAGGTAAGCTCTTTGTGGCCCACCCTCATGCAGCAGTTACAGGGTGTGTGGTGGTTTCTGCTGTTTGAGGAGCAGGGGAAGCACAAGTGTCCCTGTGAGGGATCACAGCTGGAGGGAGCAAACCACACACTTGTGAGCCAGACTGAGTGGGAAACACAGCACAAGCAAGTAACTACTACTACAGTCTACTCTTGCTTTTTTTCAGTTAACATCCATCTGTGGGTTGAAGAAAGTATTTAAGCCACAGCATTGCTGGAGCATAAACAGGCTGGAGCTTTTCCTGTTAACATGGCAGCCTGCAAAGCTACACTTTTGGAGGCTTTTCGTTTTGTACCAAAAATTGTGATGCTGACCTTTGCACCAAAACCTTAACTGGGTCCTGAGGTGGGTGGAGGCGCGAGGGACTTTTTTTAGCATGAGCTGATTTTTCTTCCCCCCCCCCCCCCCCGCTGTATTGATTTTCCTTCCCTCTTTGCTTTATGAAGCTGCACTAGAGCAGAGCTGCACAGCTGGTGCTGTATTTGTTGTTGTTGATCTGCACTGCAATGTTGACAGTCAGACTATAAATAGTACCAGCACCATGTTTTGGTAGGAACAGCATGGCTGGACCCTCCCAGTGTCCTGCTTTACTCCCAAGGAGCTCCCCAAGCCCGGTCTGTAAGTCTGCTGCATGCCAGGAGAACACAGAAACCCATTCTGCCAGCAGAGACTACGGGTTCAGGATTTCACCAAGTTACTTAGGCTTAAAATTCCTTCTTATTGTACTGAAAATAATTATCATCCTCTTCCCCACATGCCCATATACATCTTATCACCTCAACCCTGCTAACTCTCCGCTCTCAATCCTGGCCCTTCTCCAGCCAGGAGCTGAGCTACTTTAATGCCAGATTCAACTCCTGGGAAGCTCAAGACTGTGACACAGTATGAAGTAAAATTTCCTAACTAGGGCTCCCACTTTGTTTTTCTTGTAGGACAGGAAAGGAGGTTTTAACAATTGTGTATTTATCTTTCCAGCATAGCTTGGAGGTAGCTCAGATTATGTGCAATAACTGTTTGAAAAACAGTAGTGGTTAAATGGCTCTAAATTAATATGAGTATCTCATTTCCAGTTCCTTTGTTTAGGAAGTCAGTGTAAGGACTGTCTCCACTAACTACTGAACATTCTGCTATAGGAACAGCTGGTTTAAAAAAGCTTTATTTGCTTTAGTTTCCACCAAGAATAACTGTTAATGTGTTAAGACTTTAAACTTTAATCATGATCTAACTGTTAACAACAACAGTAATAAGTCTATGCATTCATAGAAATATTTTTGTATGTTTTATGCAGTTTGATAAACTCAGAGGCACACTAATTATGTTAACTGTTTTTTGTTGGGTCTTTTTCTTTGAACAATAACTGAGACTAAGTTTACAAAACTTACCGTTCTTCCAAGGACTACTTTTGTTTGCACTACAAACTTGTACTGAACTGACATTGCTACTCTTCACTTATAATAAAGTATCAGTTGTTTCAAGTACCTCAATCTCTTCCTTTTTGGGGTGGGGGTAGGATGTGGGGGGGTCACTTTAGGTCACTTTAGAGTGGACAGGACACTCTTAAAATTTTAACACAACTTAGAAAAATCACAGGCCAGTACATTTTTAACACCCAATAAAAGGCTGTCAAAAACAATATTAAGGCTGTCAAAAACAGTATAGAAAAAGCACGTGAGAGGTGCTTACTTTTAAAGGAGCTACTTGCATTTTGCTTAGCATTCCTAGAAAATCTGGGATGGTATTTATCCTGGGCTCGATCTTTGAAGATACCTCTCACAAAGATGAACTTCTGGTGGAGATGTTCATACAGTCAAATCTGGAGGTAGTTATTAGAAAGGCACCGGGTTTCCTATGCTCTGCAAAACAGAATTCTCCTTCATCTTCAAAGCACTAAAGACTCCACTATCAGACATGTCAGAATCTGAATCCCAGCCTAATTTACTACAAGATACCCCATTTTATCATTTTTACTTCTGCTAAATAAGGGGACACATAAGTCCTGTAACAAACATGTAGGAAAAGGTGCAAGATTAACATTTTTGCCACTGAAAGTGGCTGAATCTCCTATCACAAGTTTCAGAAGGAAGGTGTCTGCAATTAGAACTTGGTAATAATTTTACTTGCTCCCACTTTCATTATTTTTTCCAAAACCCCCACCACACCCAGTCTCAATGCCCTGTGCCCCTGCATGCATACCTGCTTTAGAACAATAAGTCAAAAATGGAACATGGCTGTCTGCAGGTGGTATCATCCCCTTATCCAAACCCCAGCACTACTCACCAGAGGGACCAACATACAGATTCTGAGTGCCCTTGCACACACACAGGCCACACAAGGCACACCACAATCAGCACAAGCAAGTCACAATGGTGCTCTGTCCGTGTCTGACTTCGGTTACAGGGACAGTCATGTCCTGAATACTAATGGGAAGGACAGTGCTTTTTGTAAAGAATGTAAATTCAATGCCTTGCAGCCACAGCACTGACTAGTACAGGTTGCAGTTCTTTTACTCCTGCTTGCACTACAGCTTCACACGGAAGCATAAGGCACATCTCCCTTCCCCTGTATCTGTTCTGACATTCAGACTGTGCTTATCAACTGCATATGGTTGTTAATTAATATCCCATATGAATACTGCAAAGCAAATATGGGGCAGTCTCATGGCCAGTCCCAGCACTGGCATCTTCCTGATAAGGCTTTCAAAGTTGAACTGCTTTTATAAAGACTTAATACCTACACTTTTATTGCACGATTTCTATAATTTAACCAACTGCAGCATAAGCTGCACTTTTTAGGGGACACTGAACCCAACAGCATCTAACTGCTGAAAAAGTGATCTTGAAATTAAATACTGATGGCACCAAAAAATTCCAAACCCACAAACAGCACAGAATAACTAAGCATCCAAATTAATGGACTAAGCTTGAAGACATGAGTAGATTTATTAGGAAAGAAACTTATTTAATATTAAACGTTCAATGACAGAGACAATCAAATTTGTAACAGAAATTCAAAGATACTTTATTTCCATTTCTCGTATATCAAGAAGCTAGGAATAGCTTAGTTGTAAAAATGGGATTCATTTTAGTTCGATTCACACAAATACTAAACATTTATTCCTGTGTTTTTAAAGTCCAAGAATGAAAACTTGCAATTAAACACTGAGCAAGCCATGTGTTCAGGTTATGTTGGTTTCTTATCTTAAAAAGTCTTAAAGAAAAAAAAGTATACAGGACTTATATTCTCAGTAGCATATGTGCTATTATCAACACATCTTTCTGAACTCTGGGAGGAAACACCAGTCCTGAATTAAATTTTATAAAAAAAAATTCTAACTCAACTTTATATTTTTCTACGCCACTACAGCTTTCTTTCACCTCATTTTAAAGCAGATCTTCAGTTTAAGCTGTCTTCCACTGTCTTCGCAGACTCTTCACGTAGTAGTCCTATAATGCAAAATTTTGGGAGAACAGACGATTAGACAGCGTTATGAGCATTTTGTTTACCACTCCTACACATTGGCCCAGTTGTTAGCTGTCATCTTAACTCTACAAAAACATCACCATTGACCATGACTGGCTTTAGAAGCAATGATGTAGCATTAATGGTTTAATATCAACATTAAGTGTTTAAGAGTTCCTAGCATACATAATGCAACTACAGTAACAAATTATGTTGCAAGAAGCTTATTTATCAGCTGAACTCTCCACTGTTAGTTCCTTACTTCAGGAATACAACTAAAGACCTTCTGTAAGAAAGCTATGTCAAGCATGGGGAAAAAACTTCAAATTTTCCTTTTAATACAGTATCGTATTGCCTATTGTTTAGCTGCTTCATTTCCCACAAACAGTTTCCAGCATACATTCCTGCCATCAACACTGTAATCATTTGGTGGCATCTGTCTCTGCATTTACATCTGCCTTACAAGCCTGTTAACCAGCCATTCCACTGCTCTGTGCTATGGCTGACTGCAAATTCTCCTACACAGTAGGAAATATTAAGCACATACCTCTTAAAGACTTGAATTGCATTGAAAGTAACAAGGCGATTATTATGTAGTGTTTATTGCATTTTAAACTCTTTAAAGATATCTAATTCTGGGCAGCACTGCATCCCTACACACAGTTGAAAGAAAATTCCATTCTGTTAACATCAGATTTACAGTATTCACACAATACACAAAAAAGTCCTTTGCACTATCTTCAAAATCAAAAACACAACAGTAAGCTTAAAGATTACAGGCAACAGCATTCAAACATGGATGTGGGTAGAGAAAGGAGTACCTGGCATGAGTACCTGCTTAGTTTGACTGAATCCTTGATTTTTAATTTGGCTTTTCATGGGCCGCTCACAACACCAACGCTGTGTGAGGTATGGTAGTCAGCTGCAATAATTCATAAACCCTACACTTCCATCAATCCAATGCTACTGGCTCTCGAGTTACAGAACAAACTGCATTAGAATGCAAGGCAATAAAGCAAAAAAACTAGAAACATCCTTGACAAAGAAATACTAGCAGTTTATATGAAAACAAAGTAGTCCAACATGTGCCTCAAATATTAAGTATTAAAGCAAAAGTTTCTGCTGATGTACCAACACAATATGGACTTAAATACAAAAACAGTTCAACTTTTTTTTAAAAAACGATAACAAAATCCCTAAAAATTAAAAAAAGGATAATTAATTTTTCTATGGTGACTATATTACAAATATGTCCCAAAGAGGCACACTAATGGGGGCACGAGTCTGCTACAAAATAGCTGAGACAAAACAATGTACCTCAAAATGTTTTGCAGGACTACACTGTCTTTTCCTTCAGAAGGTGCTTTAGTTTGTCTTCTTACTTGACTTAGTTCCATCTTCATCTGTGCATACTTACGCTGCACTGTTAAACAGTAACAAAAAGCCCTAATCAAAGTTTGAAATAATGCACTTACCTCTGTCTGATCTGAGGTCATATCAGATCAGTTTTAATTGGACTGAGTGTCACCTTCAGATTTAATGTCTTCACTGGTCCCATTGACCTCATTCTTAGTCTCACTCTCCTTCGAGTCTGTATTTGTGTCTTCACTCTGTTTTTCTCGACTACTGGACTTCATACTACTTTTTTTATCATCAGATCCCCTCTTTTCTGCCATGAAAGAAGACATTGACCATGGATTTCAAAGTAAAAACAAACATTGCACATGTGAGATACATACTGCATACAAAATGGGACAATTACTTTTTATAGCAATAACAGTAGTACTCATAAAGTTACAGAAATAGGCTTCAGACTACCATGCTGGAATGGAGAGGGGACAAAATAAAGGTAAAAGGGGACAGTAGAGGGTAGGGGAAGAGGAGAAAGGTCAGACCTCCCAACAGAGGCAGCTACTCAGCTCTCTGTCAAAATACACAAATTGGGGGTTAAAGAGGTTAGGCAAATGTGTAATTATGGAGCATGGCTTCCTTACTTATTTTGGGACTCTTCTGGTCCCCAAGTTTTAATTTCTGATGTGTAGGGCCTTCTTTGGTGTACAATTCTCATTAAGTATGGTTCTTGAAAGAGAATCAGGAAAGAGTGGTGGGACAATGCACTGGTGCGTTATCAAATAAATCGATACTTGCCAATTAAAAAAGCAGCAATCCCAAACTATCAAATACTTGGGGAAACAAACAATATTTAGCACTGCCAGCTTTGAAGGTGGGGATCACAGTGACAATCAAAATTAACTTTGAAGCTGCCACATTTGTCAGCATTATTAATTCTCCATTTTATAAAAACATCAGTCATTTACAAACCACTCGTTAAAAAGGCTTGGGGAGACAATTTGGAAGATTTTTTTCAAAGGCAAAGAAACAGCAAGATGGGAAGGACCCCACAATTTCATCATGAATTCGAAAGCTGACTGAAGTATTTGCTACACTGCTGAAAAACCCATCTTTTCCTCAATAATCTTCAAAGAAGGAAGGAAGCCAGAAGTAAAAATATTTCCATGGGAAGAAAAACATTCAGTATTAGAGCTGTGTGCCTCATCTGTAAATTCAGTATTTGCAAATTTAAGAAAAATATCAGTTCTTTCTGTATTATTTCAAACCATAATATTCAACCCTTGATCAGTAAAGACACTTTGGAGAGAAAAAAAAATGCAAAAAACCAACCTCTCAGATGTCATCATACAGAACAACATTCATGCTCTTTTTTTCTGATTATTCCCTGCTATCCGGGCAATTAAAATAAATAATATAGATATATAAATCCCCAACACAGGAGCCCACAGATCGAACACTCTGAAAAAGCTATTTTAAATAACGTTATCACCTAGACTGGCATAACACACTTTTATATTCCAGAAGACAAAGCAAGAAATTAAAGCTTTTAAAGAGCAGCAACATCCCACCTTCTTTGTTTTAAAACAGATCACCAAAGGGAGGGGTAAAGCCCCCACACAGAAATGAGGGCAACTGCCTAATGACCACCAGTACTGAGGATTCACCTGCAGCAGCACATCCAGTGCAGGGTGCTTGGAGAAAGCACACGGCAACGTCACAGGGCTCACTGAAGGACTAAGTCATTTTGGATCTGTCTGCCCTCGGGTTTGCAACTCCGCAGGTAGATTGCACTCTAACTAACCTTGTTAAAAAGTCTTCGTTTTGTGTCTTATAGGTATCTCCGGTGCACACGTAGATCCACTGAGGAATAGTAGTCTTGTTTCCCCGCAGAGGACTAGTAGTCAGTCCAATAATCTTATCTTCTGTCCTATGTAGATATGGTAGATCTTAATAGCCCTATGGATGTGCAGTGTGCAGGGTTTTGTTCTGTCTTGTTTGTTTTCTTGGATTTGGTCAGGAAGGATAATTTGGTTTAAGGTTAAAAAAAACTACTATTAAACTGTGGTATGAAAATGAAACTCTTCTAAAAAATTTTAGTAATTTATTACCAGAGCAAACCTCCAGTTTGCCAAGCAGAACTGAAAAAGTGTATTCAACAAATAGTCCAGTAACTGAACTTTTCAACTTCTGGAGTATCTGCAAGAAATTAAGTTCCTCCACTGTATTTTTAATCAGTAAGAGTTCTCTCTTTAAAAGCACATACAGTTAGTTTGCTGTTGAAACTGTGTGTATTATTTCAGCTGTGATCTATTAGGTATAATCACATAATATTGACTTTGTTTCCTGATTCAACACATGCACATTTTTATGATTGAGTTCGTGTGGGCAACTGAGATGTATTTTATGAGAATTCTTACCATGACAAAATGAATGGTTTTACTGTTCAGAGAATGCAAAAATCAGTCAAACATAATATCCAGTATTACTGAGGGTTTGGGTGTTCTGGCAGTGTTTGCTGAGGTTTAATCACTAATACAAAAACACAATCACAATTATTTTTATATAAGTATCAGAATCCAGATTAAGGAAGGTAAAGAGCCAAGCTTAAGTGGTCTGGAGGCCCATTCCAATATTAACCCTTCATAAAACAAAGGTACTTGGAGAACAGTTTTCCTTTTCTTATTAAAAAACCCTATTTATTTCATCTACTCTTGAGAGTTTACTTGAACAGTAGCTGTGTTTTGCTGGTTTACATTAAGCTAATGCTCAGCTGGTGTTTATGGCTGATGGCTCCCTCCTCTAGCAAATGTATCCCTGTCCCTGGAAGCTGAGTCACAAATTATGTGCCTCTCTTTTAACATGGGCTTTTTTCTTGCAACCTTGGTTGCTGTCTTCTACAGTATTTTAGTGAACAAGAAGCCAGGACTTCTGAATTTTTAAAGTGTGGCACTAATTAATGTGTAATGGTAGGCAAGTCTTGGACAACTGTGCCTTGGTTTTTTGGTGTTAAAGAGTCCTGTTTATAAAGCAGCCTGAGATTTCCAGATGAAAAGCACTACATGAGCAGTTACAGCCAGGCCCTTGCTGCTTACTTTTGTAACTGCAGATCAGTGGTGCCTATAAAGACAACTAGATTCTGAAGCCAATATTCCCAATGGAGCATCAAATGTAGTAAGTTAAATCTTAACTTCTACATTACTACTTTCTCAAAGAGTAGAGCAGGAAGCCACATGCTTCAAATATATGAATCTCTAAAACTCTCCACTTAACCACCTATCTACAGTGCCACATTGCAAACATGAGGATGTAATGCTTACAGAAATTCAATGTTTGCTTAGTAACTACTACTGCTTTGGGTTTTTCCTCCCCTTCCACCTTTTTGGTATTTTTTTCTGCTAAAGATTTTCTCAGCAAAGGGAAAACCACAGACTTCTTTGGCATTACAGTCCTGCTCTAAGGCCTATTTGTGTTTCTACAAAAGTTAGGACTGCATAGTCAAACAAAGTTATTGATTTTCCCAGGTGGAATTTTCATCACAGTTCACAGCATCACCTCACTGTTCTCATTTCTGGAGGAAGAAAGTAGCAAGCAGCAAATAAAACAGCCAGCAAGGAAATCAGTCAAGGTAAAACTAAAAATACTGAGATGCTGAAGAAAGTTCACTAGCTCCTCTGTTTATGGGGAGATAAAGGAAAGAACTGAAAAGCTCAAAACCAGAGCAAATTTGAATAAATAAGAAAACAGTTATTTATATGCACAGATACACACATTCAGAAGAACAGGACATTCTTGACCAAGTACCAGAAATCTGTTCATAAAGCAGGCAAAAAGGGCACAGTATCAGGTAGGAATAGAGTAACAAATGGACAGATATAGGCTACAACACTGAGTCTGAGTTTAAAGCCTGCAATCAGTTCCCCTGCCAATGAGCAAGCAGCTAAAACCACTTGCCTATAAGGCAAAGGAAAGTGAGAGAAGAATCAATACTAAAGATGCCCCATAGTATAAACCAGAAAAATTATAACAGTCCAAGGAAGTCAGGCAAGAGAAATATATGAAGCATTACCAACATTTTGGCAACTAACCCGCTTGATAAATATGGAGAAGTAAGGGTCGGGCAGACAGGCCTATGGAATCCAGAAACATGCACAGAGCACCTTTCATTCCAGAGAACCTCAAAAGTACCTTAGGAACATAAAAGAATAGTTTCATCCATTACTGGTGATCAGCCCGTGGAGTGGGGTGACTGTTTCAGACTGGACACTAGTCAGCTCCCCAGAGCCAGTGGTTTAAGCCAGAAGTACTATGCTCCTCCAGAAGTTTCAAAAGACTTTTAAAGGGGGAAATTTAGCAATAACAGTTAATTAGTATCTTCTCACAAAATGGGAATCTGTAGTGTTCTCTCTGTAGCTCTTTTTAATTCTACTTAAAGTTTCTGAGCACCAGCCTCTGGTGAAGCAGTGAGTCACCATCAGTGCTGTGGTACATGGCATGTACAGCTATAAAAGCATTCCAAGGACTAACACAGCTTTCTGTTGACACTCACCTGAATACTGACAAAGTAAAACTCATTTCATTTAAACAACAAACAAAAAGCCAGAACAAAAAACAAGGGAGAAGGGTTGGGGGAAGAGCAGGAGACTGGGGAGAAGGCATGAATTGTCATTTAGAACATTACAGAAATTCTGCAAGATTTATCCTGGACTGCATTCATAGATTGGAAAAAAAAACACCTTAAAAGTACTGTTAAAGGATAAGAAAGGAAACATGATAGTGTTGAGAAGTAATAGATGGTACAGGTGAAAAGTCAGGTACCAATCTCCCACAAAACATATACCTGCAAAGGGTAATATCAGAAATATCTGCTAACAGCAGGAATATAAGACATTCACTCTTAGGAAATGATGATTACAGGTTTATGCTTTCCTAAAGGTAAACAGGTCTTAAAATATATAAAAATCCTTGCACACTTCATTTGCAGACAAAGTGCAACAGGTAAGAGATGGGTGTATGTATGCACACACGTGCAGTAACAGTAACTGAAAAAAAATGCTCCACATTGGTTAAAAGCAACATACACAGCCTATAAAACCAGATCTGATCTGATGCTAAGAGCTTTCAGTCACTCACTGAAAGACTAAGAGCTTTTGAGACCCTAAGGGAAGGTTAGGTTCAGAACTTGCTATGAACTCAGTCTTTACACAAACATACCTTTTTCTTTTGACTTCCTGTCTTGTTCTCTCTCTCTGCTTTTGCTTCTGTGCTTGTAGGATTTCCGATCCCGGCTTTTTGACCGTCTCCTGTCCCTACTGCGAGACCTGTGTTTCCTTTCTGATCTATCGTGACTTCTGCTCCTTCTTCGGTCACGACTCCTGAACATTCAGAGAAAATTTCAAAAACGTCAATCTCAGCTGCTATTTTCTAACTCAGAATATAAAACAGTGAAACAGCAGCACTTTCTAATACATTTTGCAGAAAACAAATCTTAACATATGGTATCTAAATACTTCTCAGTACATTAGACTTGGCTTCATATAGCCCTCTTCATTTACTCCAACATTTAACTACACAGCTTAAAAATATCTACCACCAAGAAATAAAGACCAACTTAAGTAAGAAACAAGACCCTATTCTTTGGGAGCATTTTTATGAGCTCCCTCATAAAACCACTTCCACCACAATGGTGTCACCTACTTCCAAAAATGGAGAGAAGACAGTGAACATACAGCAAAAACTTGCTTATCCTTAGAACAAATGAAGTGTGTCTTTGCTTAAGAGATAAGAAAGTCAAGTTAACAAACCAGTGATGTGACCCAGACCAACAGATCAAGATTTTTATCTCTTGGAAAGTTACACGAAAATATATGAGACACACACACACACGGGTACCTGCTTCGCCTTCTCTCCCTGCTTCTTGACCTTTTGTGGTCTCGTGACCTTCTGTCAGATGTTCTGCTCGAGTGCCTACTCCGGGAGCGACTCCTTTTACGTCTCTCTCTATCACGAGCCCTCTCTTTCTCCTTTTCCTCCTCTTCACGCCGTCTCTTCCTTTCCCGCTCTTCTCTTTCCCGTTCCCTCTCTTTCTCTCTCTCCTCCCGTTCTAGTTTCTCTTTTTTCAACCTTTCATCACGGTCAGGTTCTTCTGTTCTTTTTCGTAACTTTTCCTTAAAAAACAAGTTCACAGGAAGAAATGAAGATTAGTCAAGCTAAATCATTGAATATACTTAGTTTATAGATTCTGAGGATGCAGAAGCTTAAGCTTTTAAAATATTTCAAGTGTTATTTTCTAAACAAAGGACAGCACTTCCTAAAATCCCTGAAACGAAAGTCCTTTGTCTTGCAGAACTTATTTTGCTTGTCATTCTCTCAAGAACAAAGGCCACACTACAGTGTTTTATAAAGGCCATAAAAATTCCCACCTGAATTTACATCTTTGCTCGTACCTGGTGTAACCACATACAACAAAGCATGTCAGGTCAAGCACAGTCCTAAATGGATTCCATTCCTTGGAGTGTTTCACACTCCTGAGGAAGTCCACTGGACAGCCTTTTATGTACCATGGGAAGCCTCCAAGCAATTTTATCGTGTTCAGTAACTGGAGGAAATACTTACTTTTAAATCTTCTACAGTAGCTTTTATTTTGGCATAACCCATGTGCTGCTTTCCCATCAAGTGGTCATCTACCCTGGACTGTGCATCTCCTACAATTAAAAAGGCTCCACAAACTTCACAAACTTCCATTTGTTTTTCTTGGGCTGCAAAGCTCTCAATTGTCTGCAGAAAGAAAAATATTTGATAAGGCAAAGGAAAAACAAGTTTTAGCCAGAAGCCAGTGAAGAGTTTTAGAACTTTACTGTTACTTTTGTCAAATCCCAGGCACTAATGAAAACTGTATCTGCCTGCTTTGTCTTCAGGGCACTGCACCTACCAAGGTGAACAGGGCAAAAAGAGGATACCTACAGTCATTCCATGTGAGCCACAAGGAAGGAGTCCAACAGAAACCACAGAATTACTCCTCATTGCATGTACACAGTAATATTTGCAGCTTCCTTGCAATCTCAGAAAAACAAAATAGTAAGTTTTTCTTTAACAGCTTTCCTTTTCAGTTTTAAGATGATTTCTTTTACATCAACTGAGATGTCAGGAGCTGCAGAATAACCCTGGAATATGTCTCAAGGAATCAAAGGGATAGAATATCCCATGAAGAAATAAAAAAAGGAATGCTGAGCTTCTCTTTAAAAGGATGACAGTCAAACTGATTCAACAGACATATGAGAAATACACTGAAATTTCAACATAAACCCAAGTGTGATTACTGCTGTACAATGTTCATGAATCATACACTGTGAACATAAACATGCTGCCTGCAACATTTAAGAACTTTTAAAAAATAAGACTCTCAATTTGAGTATTTCATTAAACTCCAAAATATAATATTTAAACTTAAGCTCCTCTTTACTGACAGGAACTTCCTACTTAACACATTCCCTCTGGCTTCTGTGGCTCTCACTGTCAGACAGATGCCTGTCTGTAGTCACAGCCCTGACACAAGGGCTTTCTGTAACAGTCACACTGGTAATTCAGTAAAATTATATTGCAGAGGCTACAGGGTAAAGTTTAACTGAGACCAGAACCAGAGCAAGGTGCAAGCTCACCTCCAGGACTGCTGGGTGAATAATTTCATAATTTGTTTGCAGGAAGCCCACTCTCAAGGTGGAATGCAAAATAAAACATTGGATTAACATGTTTAAATGTCCTGTTATTATCTAATCAATTTTGCTCAGACCTTGCATGCCTTCAGTGGAAGGACAAGGTTATTCAGAATGTACTGCTGCACCAAATTTTGAAATGTCTGACAAAAAACAAACACACTACTTACTGAAGTTGTAGATCTCAGCAATTCTCTCTCTTCCTTTAACTGTTCAACAAGTTTCATCATTCCTTGTGCCTCTTCCACCTTTCCCTCTGAACCCAGTTCTTCAATCTAAAGGACAATAAAAAAAACTCAAATGTAACTTCTGATCAAGTAACAAAAGCAAGAGATCTCTCTTATGGGGGTTAAAAAATCCTCACCTGTTGTAGAAGTACATCAATTTTGTCAGTTAACACCTGAATCTTCTCCTCGTTTTTACCAGTAGGCCCTGCTCCCTGCAAACAGTACAAGTGTGAGTTGGAGTTTTTTGTTTGCTTGTTGGTTTTTCTTCTTTTTTTAAAACAGCTTTAAAACACAATGGTATGTCTTCTCATATTTCAGAGACACTTCAGGAATAATGTCCTCCTGCCTCTTCTCGCATGAGGAGCTACTAATAATAGTCTAGTCTAACATAAAACACTGCTTGACACAGGTTACTCCACCCTTGTTGAGTCTAGTCACACTAATTCATCCTAAATCAACAAAAAAGTTCAAGGTCCTGGCCCATAAAAGGTAAGATATCCAAATTCCAAGTTCTAAATTTAAACTCTGAAACTGCCATGGAGCTGTTACATATCTTTGCAGACATTCAAGTATGACTTAGAAGTTCCGTGGGCTTTGAAATTCGATTTCTGAGCACAAATGCAAAAAGAATGTCACTTCCAAGATGTATTTGTTAGCAGTGTCCTCTCTGCAGGCTGTCAAATCAGACTTACTGCCTCCCTCCCACCTTTGCTCTGCTCCACAACCAATATCTCTCCCGACTGGATACTGTCCACAGCTCCTTCTGAAGCAACTGCACTTTGCACAGAACAATTAGGTGGGGCAGCAAAAAGGAGCAAGGCTGTCCTGGCAGTCACAAAACTCACAGAGCACAGACCACAGTCACTGCTCCAAACCCATCATGGAAAAAGATACAGCTTACTAGTGCAGGGAAGGAGGAATATTCAGCTAAGGGAGAAAAGGTAAACTGAGGTGGTCAGGGCAAAAACAATACTTGACAGGATTAATATTCCCAGCAGAGAAGAGATACTGATTCTAAATAAACAGATGAGGAGAAAAGAGAGGGGCTCTTGCTGACTGTGGAGCCACTTGACTCATCCATTAGGGCTTGATGCAACTGCTGGCTAACAGATCAAGAGACTTATCTAAAGGGAATCTTCTGGAAGACAGTATGTTTTACCTGAAAAGATAAGGTAAAGACACCACAAAGATGGTATCTGCAGGAAAAGCTGCCTCAATGGTTGTTCCAGACTCACCCCAGACGACTGTTGGTTCTGTGACAGTGCCAAGCGGGCATGGCCCCTCCGGATCCTGCGCTCCACCTCTGCCAGCAAACTCTGCAAATAGCGCAGGAAGTCCCTTTCATAGCCCACCTTCATAAACCGAGAGCTCTTCTCATACCTGGTAAAACATTTTACAAACAAAAGCTCACATCGATCCACCACAGACAAAAAATAAGCAACAAAACACACAATATTATAAATTCTTGCTCACAGTAAGAGAGTATTATACATTTAAATAAATGTTTACATAAATCAAAAAGCAATTACTTTGTTGTGTTTGGGTTGCTTTTAGCAAATTTCAAACAAAAACACTATTGGCTTTAACACATCAACCAACATACTTACTGTTTACGTAGATTTTCATCATGAATCTTTTCACAAGGACCTAAAAAGACAACACAAAAAGTTTAAGTTTGTATTCTTGCGTGGTGTATTCACATTCCATCAGCATTTGTTTGTGCACCATGAGAGAACAGTTACAAACACTTCCCAGGGACTTTTATGCTTCTGCCTTTCTGCTTCCTTTGCTTGGAGCTTGAAAGACACATTAAAGAAAAGGAATGCCAGTATGGCTTAGTAATTATAAAACCAAAACAGACTCTGAGTGACATACAAAGTCTTCATGTAAAATAGAATTTCCAGATCAAGTTTTACATCAGTAAATCTCAACTAACAATGTAATATCTTAAACATCTGGGGTCTTAAAAAACAATTAAAGAAAAATTACATATGAAGGGTAATTTCATCAGGCACTTTCTAATTTCCAGTGTTCTTTGCAACGAGCTGGCTACTTAAAACACTGATCTTCAGAGCCAAATTAGGAGGTATGGGTTCAGAGTTCACAAAGGTACTCATGTAAAAACTTCCCACCTTCCCCAGATTCTCAAACTCTTCAGTGAACTCAGTAATTAACTCTAAGACAAGAAATCTTACTTACCTTGAAAGCCATCAGCAATTTAAAGCTGGCTTTCAAAAATAACTACTGCAGTAGATGAGTCTCTAAAGTAAAGCAGCTCAATAATATACACTCACACAAAACCAGTTAAAACCCTGCCCAGGCAGAGTAAATCAAACTAGAAGCCAACACTTCAGCAGGAGAAAACCATCCCAACCCAGTAATTTAGCTCACACTGTAACATAAAAATTTTTATACAGTTTTTTCCACTTAGACAAAGTAGGAACTGGAATAAATACTGTTCTTAGCATATTATATCACTGGCAACCCTTTAGGAATATAAAAGCCTATTTTCAAAAAGTGTCTTGACAGAGCAATTAACAATAAAAATGTAGTTTGCAAACAAAAGCTCAGCTGTAATTACATGTAAGTGAATAAAAATGTCAAGACTTAGAAACTTACCTAAATCAGAACGGGTATTTGTAAATAATTCAGCTGGGCAAAAGCCACAAAGGTAGTATTTGCAAACCTGACAGAGGAGAAGAAAGAAACAGGGATTATTTTTTGTCTCTTAAATTGGCAATTTTAGGTAAACACTATTTCTAAAATACTGTGTAAATCTTTCCTTTGTACACCACAAAATTTCTGAAAATTTTACACACCCTCTGGATTTCTTGGCAGCACTAAGTGTTACAAGGTGCATCTTGGTGACAAAACACCAAAAATCTTACTTTCCCCTGCAATAATAGTATTTCTTAATTTTACCACTAAATATTTAAGATCACAGGAAAGTGTCACCAATTTATAAATATAAATACTTGATATTTCCAGCAGAGGTAAATCAGATTGGACTATTTAATAAGTTACAATGAAATTCTTTAGGTGTGAAAAGCTACAAGAGGTGACAATGTCTGCCATGGAAGAGTAGAACAAGTTCCTCTGCTTGCTGGGAACAACTTTGTGTTCAGGCTTCACTTCCTCAGAGCTCCTGGCCTGGAGAACAGGAGCCACCAGCACCCAAACACCAGGTACTGTCTCAAGGATTCTGAGGGCAATTAGAACACTTAAGAACATGTATGGTAACCATCCAGAAGCTTTCCCACTCCAATGCTTTTAAAAATCTCTACTTTAGGAATGAGAGGCAAAGAGACATCATATATCTCTTCAGGCAGGCAGAGAAGACACTCCTTTTAATCTGGTTTTCTGCCAACTTAGAAAGGGTTTGGTTTGTTTCTGCATTGCCAAGTCAGGTTTTGATAACAGAAAAACACCACTAGAAAGTTCAAAAAACCCACCAACCTGTTAAGTCTAGCAAGTAAATACTTAACATATGATGGGATAAAACCAGCTTTTGTTAAAAAGATTATTCACCCTCACCCATGAGCATGAGCTTAGCTAGTCAAGTTGGTCAGTTCCTGAAGTTTGTAACACAGAAATATCTCCTGCCTATCCATCAGAACAGCCAAAAGGGTAAAATCAGAAATCCTTTCACCCCTAACTTCATAAACATTTCAAATATTTAAGTCTTCACTAGACCATTGTTGCAGATGTGACTGCTATTAACTAAGGTGTAAATCCAAAACTAGCCTGGACATTCTTTCAACACCTCCTTTATGCTACACCAATTTCTAATGTTTGGCAAATCTAATAATTGTGACTGCTTTACAACCATCTGATCCTCTCACATGCACCAGGGACAAAGATTTTCAAACTATTATTTCCCAAGATAAAATCTGAAGTATTTTAACAAATGGGGGTTAGGAGAGAGACCCCAAACCTACCCCACACCACCACCTCACTGAAAAGCCTGTGACACCAGTTGCCCAAATAAGATCAGTCTGATTTATTTTTCCATGCTAACTGCCAGACTGCAAATCAGGCTACGGAAGTTAAAACTACTGACTGCTTTACAGATTACACAGCACAACAATCAGGCTTTCTACTGACAAGCCATGGACACAAAACACAAACAAACAAAAAAATCTCTCATTATATAATGTGAATACTTCTCCCACGATCCAGGTTAGGACACTGGCACCTATTTGAAGTAATTTATCAAGAAGAGCTATGAAAATATATAAAATCACATTTTTTTTCCTTCTCAGAAGCAAGGAGAAAGATACTGGACAAAATCTGATTTCTGAATCTGCTCTCTTCTCTGAAAGTTGCAGTATCTCTTGTTTTAATATCAAGTTGTTTCAAGGGAACAGTTTCTGGTAAGAACTCCTGTACTTGTCATCAGAAACTTAATTTCTCTCTACATTAGCTTCTTCCTCTTTTTTCCCATCCTCACATTCAATTTTCAGGATCAGTGAAAAGGCATTTTGCAAAAAATTTCAGGGATGGATTAGACAATTTCCTAAGACACAGAGAGCACAGTCTGACCATATTATGCTGCTAAAAAGTCGTAGAGTATCTCTTCTCCACTCAAAAACTAAGCAAACTGCCCCATAACACTTCTGAAACAAGCAGCAACAAAAGGAGCAAAGGAAAAGTTATTGGACGTAGAACAAAACAAAAAAACCCACCCTCACCCAAACCCAGAAATTATTAAAACTGCTTTAGGAAGCAGCACTCCTAGGAAAAGCCTCCCCCTTGAAGAGATAGCTACAGTGAAAAATTGTAGTAACCAATCCCAAAATATGCAGCTTTAACAGCCATATACTATTTTAATTATTTATATATTAAAAACCCAATCAAACCCAAAATGATGACAAAACCTGCCCACACTGAAAAGCTGCCATAATTTTCTCCTACCAGCACTAGGATGGCACCCAGTGAATTACATGACATTGTCTCCTAAGGAAGCACCTGCAGAGAAGTACTCACTTCTGAGTGGTTCAGACCACTGTGTCTGCAGCAATTTTCTCCCCCTCCCATACCTATTTCCTTATGCTCACCAACAGAAAAACACAGCTTGCTAGAATCCTGCAGAATCTTACTTCCAGCTCAGCTTCACCACGTGGAGCATCTGCCTTCGCAGGCTGAACACACCATCAACTGCACTCACAGTCAGTCCTAAATAATCAATGATGAACAAGAACAGAAAGGGACAAGGAACGGCTGAAGCATCACAGAGCCATTAAAGGACTGAAACAGAGGTGACTGATGAGCTTCAACTGACATCACTTGCCCATGGCTTATCAGGCCACTGCACTTAGCACAAGTAATATGGAAATAGATGCCATATATGCAGGAGCAGAGCAACAGGTAGTTCAGTATGGATAATTCCCTAGGCAGGTAACAAGCATTTGTTCCTTTCTGCTGAATTATTCTGAGGACTCTACTACCAAGAAGGTGTAACAGAAATGTTACTGTCAAAGTGTTGCAATAGGATCAGCCATAGCTTGTGTCTCAAAGCCCCTGGGATCTCACATTTCGATAAGACACTAGAACGCACACAGCCACTTGGAACTTTCCACTTCTTCATCTCAAATTCACTAATCCTTGAAATCTCCTGGAAGTGGGAAAGTAGTATCCTTTACCTCGATGTCCACTAAGTTAACAACAAGAATTGCAAGCTCTTCTGGAGTTTGGGAAGCAGTTCAAAGCCTTCCCATATAAAGAAGCTACAGACAGCTCTCTATGGTTAATACTTCTACATTAATAGGCTTCTCTTCTGCAAGAAATCTATTTACTGAGGGAGAAGTATCTCTCTAACAATGATAAACAATTATGCAAGCAAATTCCTTTAAGCAGACAATTCCTAGTAAAAAGACTGAGAATAAAATCCAGCAGGTTATGGCTTACACATCAAAGATTAGTAAATTCCTTCACACAGATTAGTTCTTTGAAACCATTAAAGCTCCCATGCATCAGACATTTTATGAGCAATGCCCGCCCACCCAAATCCAAACAAACATAAGCCCTTCTTCCAAACCCTCTCTTACAGATAACCTTCCATTACTAATATTCTTCCAAAACAAATAACACTTAAGTTCTCTCCCTCCATCCCCTGAGGATTAAGTCCTTAAATTCTACCTAGATGCATTTAGGTCATTAGTATTATAAAAATAAAAGTGTAACACATCATAAATACCTAAAACCATCACATCATATTCTGAAAACAGAACCTTCATTTTGAGAAACTGCATTATCAGAGATAATGGCTCACAGTTATTTCTCCAGCTCTTCACCCCTCCCTGCTATCTGAAAACATGACTTTGCCTTGAAGGAAGCACCACAATTTCAAAGCCTTACACAGAGCACAGGCAGTCCATGCTGGGCTCTCCTGTGCTACAGAACAGCCTCAGACCTCTTACGCAATCGCTGTTTCCGTATGAGCTTGCTTTGTGCAGGTACCATATCAGAGCAGCAACGTGTGAATCAATAGAGTTACTGTTCCAGAAATACACTTAACAGTAAGCAGAAAGACTGAAATAAATGATACAAATAATTATCTTCCTATACAAAACAAAGCCTTTACGCCAAACCCAGGATTGATCACCTAAGGACATGCTGCAATACTGAAATATACAGCAAGTGGGATTCCAATTTTTAAATATGAAAGGCTTTAATCATGTCAAAGTTTTAAAGTAAGAACTTTAGCTCTACAAAAGCTTTTACAATACAGATCAACGTGTTTCACTGGCTCTGCAAATAAATGCTCAGCTATCACACACACTGCTCACACACCTTCCTCTTCCACTCCCATCTTGTATTTATTTCACTGCATCTTCCAGTCTCTCAGAGCCACCTAGATGCAATTTCCAAATGATAAACAAAATACAGATCAGCTTCTTATGATAATATTCCATGCCTAAAACTGACGAAATGTGACACAAAATCCTAGACTTTGGGAGGAATACAGCATGCTGACACTGAAAAGGCTGCATGTTTATCTATGTCTAATCTCAGAAGAAACGACATGAGGGCATGTATTTCATCTGAAAAGCAGAAGAGCAGTCAGGGAGAGGAATTAACGTTACTATTTGAACCTTATCTGCATTTCCTGTGTTTTAAAACATGTCAGCACTGCAAATTGAATCTTTAGGAGATGCAGAAAGTCGAACACGTGTTTTAACGGTAATTTTTGTTTTTTATGAACTCATCAGTTGACTACAGGAACCTAGGAAAACATTCCTTTCAGAGAGGTTGTATTTAATGATGATCCTATAAACTTATACATAAAAGCAAAAGGTGAGCAAACAGCAGCAGTTCCTGCAAAACTGAAGGCTCAACCCTGAGGCTGTAACAGTCCTGCTGGACTCAGACACAGGACAGATCTTACTGTCTGAACTGTCAGAGGGCTGGGAAGGAGAGACAAGGCCTGTTTCTGAAACAACAGAACTGAGCAAGAGCTTAGAGACAGTCCAGTGATTATAGTCAAACTCTTCAGCCTAAAACTGTAAGTGAAAGAAACCCTGAAAATATTCTGTGATTTGCTTACTTGAAGATGAAGAAAATAATCCAAACTTGTCAAAAGAGAATGAGGGGGGGGGGAAAGAAACAAGAAAAAAAACGTCTTTCTCACATTAAGGAATAAACCAAACCAATACCCTTATCTGTCCTACCTGGACCAACACAGCTCAAGCCATTCACTTCACATTCTATACATTTCATATAATTCCTTCTTATTTTGAGTTCACAATCAAAAGAAAATGTAACTGAACACCTAACTGAATAATGATATTTGCTTAATAAGTCTAGAAAAGCATAAAGAAGGTCCCGAACCCACAATTTCCTCCTGACTCCCACTGCTTACCTATACAGCAGCATTTTTCAAGGGAGGGACTCACACTTGCAAAATCTATGGCAGGACAGATACTGGTCCTTATCTCATGCATTGCAAGGCAAATTCAAATGTATACTATCCACCCTTATAATGACATATCTCTCGTTTAAAAACATGAAATTTCCGCTTCTGTGATTAAGATGCGATTTAGAACAGCCAAACCCAAGGATTTCTCCCTCCTTCCAATTTAACAACATCCCAAGAAAATGCTAAAGGGGGAGGAGCCAAATGCTTTGTGCAGCTTAAACCACAGAAATTCCCATCGCATAAGTGATAAATTATTGTAAGTGTGCACTTTAACTCGAAAAATATATCATAAACGGAGAGAAAATAAAATTAAAAAACACATCAGTGTTCATCTCTCCCAAAGAAGCAGCTACAGGAACTTTGTGGCTACCACTGAGTTTTTCTAAAATAACTTACAATAAGACTATGATGGCCGTCACTAAAGGTCATCATTCATTAAAGCTCCACCATTCCTGGGCAGAAACACCACTCCGAAATAATAATAAAATAATAATTAAAAGTTTTGTTTGGGCTACTTATTGCAGAAAATGAATGAATCACCACAATAACAAAAATACCTAAGTACTGCTAAAAACCAGTCCTGTTTATGTTTGTGTGCCCCCTCACCTTCCTCTGACTGAGAAGGTATGAAAAGAATCAAGCTTTTCCTAGCCAAAGCTTCGGTTCAGAAGTCTTACGGTTCTTCTTGAGCTACAACCTGCAGACGTTAAAGCCGGTACTCCCGGACCCTCCTGCTTCCTTCCCCAACACCACCCTCAGGAAGAGATCCAGAGACATTTGTCTTCCAAACTACGAACATCTGTCTCATCCCTCTTCGCGCAAGCCAGCAGCTTCTACTCAGAAGCGCAGAATTCCTTTAACCTCACCCTCTCTCCCCGCCTTGTACTTGTGTTTCCCCACGAGAGAGCTCCGCCACCACCGGCCCTCTCGGACCGCCCGTTCCCGTTAACCGCGGCCCCGGCCGCCGACACCCAAACAACGGGGCTGTCCCTCCAGCAACACAACAACAGCCTGGCTGTGGCGGGATCTTATTCTTCCTCCTCCTCCTCTTCCTCCTGCTCCCGGTGAGGGCCCGGCGCGGTTCCCGCGCACGGAGGGCCCGGCCCGCCCCCGGCCGCCATGCAGGGCCCAGCGCGGAGGGCCCGACCCGCACCCTGCCAAACCACGGGGAACCTCCCGCGCTGCCCGGCACCTCACCCCTTTTCCCCTTCCCCCTTCCCTCGCGGCTGCCCCCGGACCGGGAGAAGCCGCCCATGCCGCTCCGACAAACCCTCCGGCCCTCTGCGATGCGGGAGCGCAGCGAGAGAGAGGGGAGAGGCGGCCCCGCTGCACTCACGCTCTCGTGGTCCCACCGCACGTTGCTGCGCTTCTCATCCGGGGCCAGGTTCCTGTCCCGGCCCATGAGCTCATCGAGGAGCTGGGCGGCCGATATCATGGTGTCGTCCTGGCCGAATCCCCCCTCGCCACACACCGACTCGGCCGCCTCGCCCCGACCGCCCGCGCCGCGCCTGACAGAGACAAAATGGCGGCGGCGCTCGCCCTGCCCACAATGCACCGCGCGGGCCGGGCCCTCACGGCCGCGGCTCGTGGCCCGGCCCCGGGACCGCGGGGTGAGCGGCGGCTGAGGGGCCTGAGGGGGCGAACCCTCGGGAAATGGCGAAAGAGGGAACAGCGACACCCGTGCGTGGCTCGATGTGAGGGACGGCGGGAGCCACACAGTGCCCAGCCCTGTTGGTGTCATGGCAGACAGTGTCCTGCCCTGTGTGGTGTCATAGAATCACAAAATCAACTAGGTTGGAAAAGAACTCTGAGATCATCGAGTCCAATCTTTGACTTCACACCACTTTGCCTACTCGACCACGGCACAGACTGCCACATCCAGTCTCTTCTTGAACAGCTCCAGGGACGGTGACTCCACCACCTCGCTGGGCAGCCAGTTCCAATGCCCAATCACTCCCTCTGTAAAGAACTTCTTCCTAATGTCCAACCTAAACCTCCCCTGGCGCAGCTTAGGGCTGTGTCCAGCCCTGTGTGCTGTCCTGGCACAGGGACACGGCCCTGGGCACATCTGGAGGGTTATCACAGTCCACTCTGTGCCCTGGCAGAACCACGACCACTCCTGATGCACGGTTACTGACACCCAGAGTGCCTACAGCAGAGGGTATTCCCTTTCCTGAGTGCCTCCAGCTGTGGGTATTCCCTTAGGAATTCATAGACTCACAGAACAGTCTAGGTTGGAAAAGACCTGTAAGTTCATCAAGTCCAACTATCAACAGTACCATCACCACTAAACCATGTCCTCAAGTGCCACATCCACATGTTTTTTGAACATTTCCAGGGGTGGTGACTCCACCACCTCACTGGGCAGCCTGTTCCTATACTTGACACGTTGCAGGGTGTCCTTCATATTTAATGTAAATCTTTCTGTTTGACCTTGGAACCAGTTTTGGCCCATTTTGTTGTTTTCCTTTCTAGATGTGACTTTATACCTCATATGTACTGAATTTCACACAGCAATTTTCAACTATTTTCCAATTTCTCAACACCGATTTGAACCACTTAAGTGCATGAATTAAATTTTAATTAAATAATATTTTTTAAGAGCTTGAAGCCTGTATTCATGTAGATCCTGTAAAACCTACAGGACTCACAGCAGCCTTTTCCAGCATCACTGAGGGCTTTGTGCAAGCACCAGTGTTACCTGAGGAGTTACCTTTTGGAAATCTCTCCATAACACCTCCGTTACGCAGCACTGAGAGGCATCACAAACTTTTTTCAAGTTTTGCAATTTTGTAATGACTGAACAACCCACTGGAACTGTTGGAAGAGCGTAATTGAAATCAACACCACACAACTGGCATGAATTTTCAGTCAATATCCCACAGTCTGGGTTTGGGGGCGGGAGGGAAGGCGGGTGTTTGTGTCAGAAATTGGGGCAGAACTGGGCTGTTTCAGCTTCTTTGTATTGCTCTGATTGCACTGAGAAAGCAAACAGGTACCCTGGAGCCCAACTGCTGTAGAGTTCCCTGGCATGTCAGTGTGGCTGCACAGAGCAGGCTGGAATAAAAACTGGAGTTCAAAATAATTATTTTGACTTTTAATAGTTGTGAAATTTTTACCAACTGTTCTATAACTTGATTTAGGACAAATCCACAACGACCAAACCCAGCTTTTCAAACCAAGTAATGCAAATGGCAGGACTTTCCAACTGATTTGTGGGCAGCTGTAGATTTTTAATTTTGGAGGGGGGGGAAGGTGGTTGAGGATTAATTGATTCTGCTGAGAATGCACAAAGATGGTGAGAGTTTCCTAAGCAGAACAAGAGGATGCTCCTGTGGAAGTGTCCAAGGCCAGGCTGGACAGGACTTGGAGCAACCTGGTCTAGTGAAAGGTGTCCCTGCCCATGGCAGGGGGTTGGGATGCAATGATCTTTAAGGTCCCTCCTAACCCAAGGTCCCTCCCAACCCAAATCCTCATAATCTTAAAAATCTCTTCAGTACCTCCTTTCATGGTAGTCAGTAGATAAACCCAATTTTTCTGAATCCCTCTATTTACCCTCTTTAGCAGCAGGCTAATGCAGAACATTGTTTGATAATAACATTGTTTCCTTAACTGGGTAAAACCACTGGATTAACTGAATCTTACTTAAATTACCAGAGATACTCAGTGAGCTAGAAATATATCCAATCCCTGAAAGTATTCAAAGCCAGGCTGGATGGGGCTTGGAGCAACCTGATCTAGTGGAAGGTGTCCCTGCCCATGGCGGGGGAGGGGAGGTGGAACGAGATGATCTTTAAGGTCCCTTCCAACTCAAACCATTCTACGATTCCACGACTCATTCTATTAAGGATTACAGAGCGCGCAATGACAACAAGCAGGGCAGGAGACACCCTCTATTGTGCATTTGTACGTTAAATAATATTAAATGACTGCGGGAGCGCCCCGTCCCGCCGGCCAGCGGCAGCGGCCGCGCCCCGCCCGCCCTGCGCTGCGCCGGAACCGGCTGTCGGGGCCGGGTTGTCACCGGCAATAGGTTCCCCCATCGCGGGGGTGTGGGCCGAGGGTCCCGGCGCTGGGCCCGGCGCCGGCGGGGATGCGGGAGGCGGGCGCGGAGCTGGCGGAGCGGGAGCGGCAGGAGCGGCTGCGGGAGGCGGCGGCGCTGGGGGACGCGGAGGAAGTGCGGCGGCTCGTGGAGCTGGGGGTCGGCCTCAACTCCCAGAACGAAGTCAACGGATGGTAAGGGCCACCCTTCCCCGAGCCCCCCGGCGCTCCCGCGGGTTCGCTCTTCGCGTGAGGTGCAAATTGAGAAGGAAATAAAAGGTCGATCCGCCGCGGAACGCTCTGTGGAGCGGTGCCTGTTCCGGAGGTGCGGCTGATAACCGGGGTCACAAACAGGGTCCCCATCCCACCTCCTGCGCTGTTCGCTGCTTCTCCGGGTCACTGTGCACTTACTTTATATTGATGGGTTTGATTTTTTCTCCTTCTCCAGGTCACTGTGTACTTACTTTATATTGGTGGCTTGGTTTTTTTTTATTATTTTTTTTCTTCAGCCTGAGACAGCAGAGGCTGTCAGAACAGAAACCTCAGCTTTACGTGTTCATGTCTAACTAGAAATATTTATTATTTACTCTAAACCAAGTTTGAAAATGGCTTTCCTTTTCAAGCAGGGACCCTGCAGGCTGTTTCAGAGGATGTATACAAACGCTTTGGTTTTGACATCTCATTCACATCCACCTCAGGACACTAAAGCCAAGGCTGTTCTGTAATAGACACACAAACCACAGCAAAGCAAAAAACCCAAAGTGGAAAAGGCTTTTTCAAGCTGGACTTTCAACTAAAACATTTTTCCCCTCTAAGTTTATTTATCTTTATTTTAATTCTTAAAAATAAATAAACTTGGAGAAGGGTTGAGTGTGTTCATTTTTCTGAAGTTTCCTTCAGCTGGAGCTAAAGAATTAAAACATAAAAACTGGAGAAAGGTCAAACAACGCTAGAAGCTGGGATAGGAAAGGATGTTCTGACTGTATAGCAAGTTATATGTGTGAGTCTAAGTCCCCAATACTAAGCACTAAATAAGTTTAGTAGCTTTTAAGATGTTTCCTTACTATGTCTCTCTAGTCAGTGACTGCAAATAATAATTAAAAAAGCATAGAAAGGCATTCAGTTCTGTGCATCAGTTACAGATTGCAGAAAACTAAAGTTGTCTGCAGATCAAAGCTGGGGAATTGGTGGTGCAGCAAATAGCAACTGGGCAAAGAACTGTGCTGAGAAACTACACAATATTTTAACCATTATTTACTTGTCAAAAGTGCAAGTCCTTATGCTGACAGCATTAATTAAAGAGTACAAATAGCATCCTAGGGAAGTATCCCTAATACATTATGTATACATACATGGACAAGCATTTGAAGTATTTTAAGTACAGATGATTCTTTCAAAGATTAAGATGGCATGCACAAGATTTCTTTTTTATATTTAATTTTCCAGCAAAGTTTATAGCCTAAGAAAGGACAAATTGAAAAGATCTTGAACTTTAAAAACACTACTTTGGTAACTTGGTCTCAGGAGCATTAGAGCGAGGGAAAATGACATCAGCAAGTGCCATTGCAGGCTCTGAATCCAGCGTACATTTCCAAGGAAGTTTGCAATTCAAACCTATTTTGCTAGACATGCATTAGGTCTTGTTCTTCTCACAGGCAGCAAGAATGAGTGGAAATGAATCTGCTTTGACACAGAATTAATGTTTTCCACCTGCAGGACATGTTTGCACTGGGCCTGTAAGCGGAACCACGCGGCCGTGGTGGCTTATCTGCTGCACGCAGGAGCAGACAAGGACATCCTGACCAAGAAAGGAGAGAGGCCAGCCCAGTTAACATCCAAGAGAGAGATCAAGAAGATGCTGGGAGGTAACCTAGTGACTGTGCCATGTGACCATCAAGGACTAGTAAAGGGCTGTTTAAGCATGTGTGCTCCAGTCTTTGTTTTGCATGTGAAGAGACTGTGTTTGGATTTCAGTACTAACTATACTTGATTTCTAGTGTTTACTTGGTAAGAAAACAAAGTTTAAGAAAAGAGGATTACCAACAAATTCCATACCCAGCTAGCCAAACTTTTTTCTAAACACTGACAAATTAGAAAAACTGTTATTTTGAAGAATGCCATGCAGCAGACAGATGCAGCTTCCTGCTTTTAAAAAGGCAACGGGAGAAAAATCTCTTGAATTTGTAGGAAGCCCTTATATGATCAGCACCTAATTTCCCTGATGTTCTGTGTTGAATAAATCGAAAATTAGCAGCTCAGATAAGCAGCTCATTAAAGGACATTGGTAGAGCATCTTTATCTTGTTTGTAACTGCTGGAGCAGCATAGGATTTGCTGCTGGAGGTGATAAGTAATTTGAAATGTGGTCTATTAACAACCTCTCCCTTCCCCTTTGTACTCACATGTCTGGTTTTGTTTTCATTGTTGTCTCCCAGCTGTTGAATGGGTAATGCTGCAGCTCTCCCAGTACTGCATGTTCCCTTCCCTTTATCCCCTGCCTTAATATCGACCCTTTGTTTTTTGTTGCCTGATGCATTATGAAAATGACACCACCAGAGACTGTGTTACAACACGCTGCTATGGATTTAAACAAACCAAAACAGAAGTACTGCTGCATTTAGAAGGAATTAGTACCCCCAGAATTACTAGAATCAGACTCAGCTTTTGTGTTCACTGTATGGCAACACCTGAGCACGGTTCTGTTTACTGTGGAAAAAAAAGATGCAGGTCTTTCTGATACATTTTTTAACCTGTGATGCTTTTAACACTCCACTCCCTCCCTATAATAATAATAATAAAGAAATAAAGCAGTGCAATAGCAATAATTCTTTTTTCCCCCAAGATAAGTCTCAGAGAATGTTGTTTTGTTTGTTTTACAGTGGAAGACGATGAACTCCCGGACCTAAAGCAAGATTCAGACCTGCCAATCATCCCCAATTACCTGGCTAACCCACCTTTCCCTTATGTTTATAACACCACGGGTAGCAGCATTCCAGATCCCGCTGTGAATGGGAATCTCTCCCATTCTGAACCGCACGACGCTGACTCTCTGTCCGTGCCTGAAGCGGATCCTTACAGACGTGCGCCGTTACAGCACAGGAACGCTGCTCCCGAGGGGGGTCCCAATGGGGACGTGCCACCCCTGCCCCGAGGGCCTGCTGGGCCACCACGCTCACATCCTGTCCTCCAGAGAACTCCTGTTTACCAGGGGCCGCTGTCGTGGAGCAGAGGCCCCCCTTCGCCGGCAGGATCCAACCAGTCCGTGCCCCAGCAAGAGAACGGCTCCTGCGTGGGGCCTGTGCCGGCCTTCCAGCCCGTGTTCTTCACAGGAGCTTTTCCACTCAGTATGCAAGGTAACAGCAAAAGTCTCCTCTCACTTCATCTGAGATCTTCTGTCACTTTGGGCAGTGCAGATTAATCAGGGTCACACGTATTCACAGCACTTCCAGAGATTTTCAGGTTCCCGTGCTTAGACATTCATGAAATATTTGTGGGGAATGAAAGATGCAGGTATCCTGTTTCTGCTGGAACTGGTATTAAAATATTGATGAAAACATTTGCTGTTTGTCTCAATTGCCATAAAAGCATACAGGCCCCAGGGTAATCTAATTCTCTAAATAGCATAGTCCAGGCTGCAAATACAGAATGTGAGTATGCAGCTGGTGAGCACAAGAGAACCTCACATGGCTCAGTCTGCACCCAGGTCTTGAGCTGAATTGTTCTGGGATTTGCCAGTTCTGCAGGGAAGCTTTGCCTACCTAGAGAGGGAAATCTGCAATTCCAGTTTTCTGTTCAGAATTTAATTCTTGAAATAGAAGGTGTTCTGATGCCATGGGTTGGCAATGAGAATTTAACTGATGACCAAAAGAGTAAATAAAAGCAATCTTGGATTGCTCAGGAAACTGATAAGCAGTATAATCTGTTAAGTTGGCTTAAATCCAGTAAGGTGAGTATTCATGCAAAGGCTCAGACATGCACACACACACTGCATTAGATTTGTAATGATTTTTTTCATATAGGTTGATGAAAGTCAATGTAATGAAAACTGTGGTCATTCAGTTCCAGTTTTTGCTTTCCAAGTATTCACGTGTTGTTACAAACGACACGAACAAGGTTAATAGAACACAGAAGTATTTAAAAGTTAGTCTGTAGTTTCCAATTCCTTTATACATCTGCCTATTAATAAGCCTTTTTATTTCTAATAGAACTGGTGCTTAAAGTTAGAATACAAAACCCTAATCTTAGAGAAAATGACTTCATTGAAATTGAACTGGACAGACAAGAACTGACCTACAAGGAACTGCTCCGAGTGAGTTGCCATGAGCTGGGTGTGAACCCCGAGCACGTACAGAAGATCAGAAAATTACCAAATACAATGTTAAGAAAGGTAAGAACTCTGCATTTTGAAGTGCAATAACTTATAAAAAATATTTTTAGATTACTGTTATAAAGGGATAATTTGTTGGTCACCTGCATAGGCCCATGTTGGAAAAAAAAGAAAAACAAAATGAAAAACCTTCCTTCAACTTCCAACACTCAGCAGTTGTTTTGGTTTTTTGTCAAGTAAAAAGGCTCTCAAAGTTTCTTTTCATAACCATTTGGTGTTGAACCCAATTAATACCTGGTTTTGTGAGCTGCCATCAGCATTTAAAAGGCCTGCAGAACTCAGCCGAACTCTGCAAGTTCATCAAGGCCTGGCTGGAGTCCTTGCACAGAGAGAGATGTTTCAGAATTACTCAGTGAGGTCTCTGAACAGAACTGTCCTTACTTCAGTGACATTTACCCCTGCAGCAAACACAAAAGGCACCTGCTGACCTGTTTTACCGACTCACCACTGACCTCTCTTTCACTCTGAAATCCTTGCAGAGCATTGTTGGCGTCACTCGTGGGCCAAATCTGATTAGGACTAGATTAATAGACTTCACCCTGCTGCATCTTCACTGACTATAGGATGACTTATTCTGTGTTAGTCAAGAAGTGGAGAGAAAAGAAAAAGACACAAGGAATTCTGTCACTTGCCAACTTCAGTTACTGTTGAAAGGAGTTATTATTTCTAGCTCTGATCACTTCAGGACACTTACTGTTCCTTGAGGTGACAAAAACCTAGTTCTGTGTCGTGCTGTTGGCAGCAGAGCAGGGCTGTGGGGGGCCCAGAGCTGGCCTTAGTGGGCTGCTCTGGAGGAAGCTGCATGCAGGACCTTCTTTGGTAGATGCAAGAATCAATTCATGAGCTTCTAAGAATTACCAAGCAGGAAAAAAAAGAGGAGTTGGGTGGCATGCAGTAGGTCTTGACAAGTGCAATTCCTCTAATCACTTGCACTCACCATCAGTGTTGCATTCCTTCTAAAAATAGACTTAAGTGAGTAGCTGAATAGGATCCCAGAATAAATATAAGATGCAACAGGATGTCTGCTTTCCAGCTTACTGTAAAGAATCGTCTTAAATACAGATACATACTTGTGTTAGTATGAGATAGTTTTAACCTACCTCTGCAAAATTAACAGACACTATCACCTAACTACTTATTTTATTTATTTAAAGGACAAAGATGTTGCAAGGCTACAGGATTTCCAAGAATTGGAGCTTGTTCTAACAGTGAGCGACAAAAACTTACTTTTCAGAGTCCCAACACTTTCTGAACAGAGTGGTTACAACAAGAAGGCATCAGAACTTACATACTAATTGTTCAAGGAATAAAACAAAATATTTGTATCTCTCATTTTAAAAATAAGTTTGAAATACAATATCTATAAGGGCTAATGATGTGAAAAAAATCTATTTTGTTAACCTGGAAATAAATTAAAGTGGTTATGCACAGTTACAGCTTCTAGTTAATCTAAGAGTAGTGAGTCTGATATGAAAGTAGCTCAATGCAAAGGAAGTATTGGCAGAACTATCTGTTAATGCAACACTTTTCCTTACAAAAAGATAATCTTCAAACACTGCAGAGTTAGCAGCTCTCAGGGAAAGGCTTACCTTAAGCTGTTCTAATAATTTGTTTGCTATAAAATAGCAGAGGTACTCAAGCTAAAGAACCTGCCACGAAGCCCATTTAGTATTTGTACTGAGTCCATTACCATTAATATTCCCTTTTTAGATTGTGTATATTAAGTCATATCTTACTTAGAAGGAAAAAAACAGAAGGGTTTAAATGTGTGGAAGAAGCACAAAACTATGTCTTGTTTAAATACTATCAAGTGACTTATTACCTGTGATTTCTTAATCCCTGTTTACACTTTTCCCCATTTCTCAGGTTAAAAATAAAGGTGATAGTAATTATCCAAATAATAAATATGCTCTCAACCAAAATCCCTTTTATTGTTGTCTGTCAATATATAGCATTGACATGTGCAATTTAAAATCCTATTCTTCTTACTGTATTGACATTTCTCCAATGCTGCTTTAATTTCCCCTTTTAAAAGCACAAAATTGTAATTTTATTTTCCTTTTGCCTCTGCATTCCTGAGAAAGATTGCATCTTGAACCTATAAAGTTGCCTGTGTAAAAAGAAACTAGTGAAGTGCCCAGTGATTTCTGGGCTGATATTAAATCTTCCTGTGTTCCTATGCAATGTATTTTATTTTTTTCCCTATGACTTGTGTTTACCCATGTTGTTTACTGAAAAAAAACAAAAACACAGTTACTTAAAATTCAGAATTTGACTTATTTGCTGTGAAATTCTGGAATAAAGAAATTGAAAAGTATTTAAGAGCTGGATTTTACCTGATTTTTTTTTTAGGATTTTAGTATTTAGTCTCTCCACTTGTATTTGATGAAGAGTTCTCTCGTAGCTTAAGTGAAAAGTGGGTGCTGTGGATTAGATGAGCAAACTAAAGTATCACATGTAACAGGCAAACAGAACACACCAAACTGGACTGAATTTTCCTGTGTCTTCGTCTTCCCCTTCCCTCCCCCCAGTTTCTTTGGAAACTGCAGCAACCAAAGGAATTTATCTTTGTCTTGTCTAAGAGTTCAGAGCTGTACAGTGTCTGTACCTGCCTGATAGCAGAGGTGTGCTGAGCTGGGAGCCTCCCAGACCAGCCGGAGGCGATGCCAAGGCCAGCGCTGCATCGGGAACTCCGACTGCTCCAGGTGATTCCCCCTGACTGGGGCCGGGCACCAACCTCGGCCTCGGCCCCTTTCTCAGAGTGAAGGAGAGCAGCCACCTGTATCACAGCCAATGCCACGGGAACTCACCCGACCCGGGCCGTGCTCGCTGCTCTGCCCCAGCGGGAGCGCTTTGAGCGCAGGGAGCAGCTCCTGCAGCAGGGACTGAGCACACAAGAGGGAGCCCGCTCCCAGCCTGCCGTCCGCGGGATGCCCGCTGCTCACTGGCAACACACATCGGTGCAAACACCCCAATTTCCTCTGTGCCAGTTCACTCGGCTGAAGTTCAGTCTCCTGAGGTGAATATAGAACATTTTGTCGCATCAAAACAGCCTCTTCTGCAAAAGCGCTGGAGGTCAAACGGCCCGAGGCATTGGCAATATATGGTTTTTATATCAGATTTCTGGTGGAATATTAACTTCTGTAGAATGGAATAACAAAATCATCGTTCCTTGCATCACCCTGGCTGTTGCTTTCTCCCTGGCACACAGCACAGGATGGGTCAGGCATGGTCTGAACACCAGCTGAATCAGGAGGGTACCAGGGTTAACCAGCCAGAGCCACCAGAGGAAAGCTTGGCTGTTGGGTCAATGATCTTGCACAAATGCTGACCCCTATCTATGCATTCCCAGGAATAGTTTTATGTTTTATGCAGTTTATACACTGAAGACACTATTAGCACTCCTGACAATCCCATCAGTGTATAACCACTACATTCTGTGTGTGATAAATAATTCATTGCTTTGTCCTCTGCTATATGAAATGTTAATGTCTAATGAATGCTTGGCTGCAGATTCGTGTTTCTATTTAAGAAGTATAATTTGTAAGGATTAATAAATGATTATTTTTGTCTTCCCAAAGTTTTTCTGCGCTTTACTCCTGGTAAAATTTTTTCTTGCCAATGGGTTTCTGGAGTGCTTGGTGTAGGAAGAAAACAACTAAAGCAAAAGAGGTTCTAGCAGCAAATACTGTTTGAACAGAGGACTCCTTTCATCTGAGGAGGGCTGGTTACCAGTAATAAAATAGATATTTACTTCTGTAAAACAAATCACACATTATTTCAGGTGATTAAGGGGTTGGACGAGATAAACTAAATACACACCAGCTCAGCATGCACGTTCAGCTAAAGTGGAGACTTACTCATAGTGGCTCCATACCTAAGAGAGATACAGCAAAATTCTAGTACTTCTGTGCCAATCATGTCCCTGTAGCCTTGTGTGGAGCCTACTGAATTGGAAAAAATTGTGTGGTTAATGATTTATGTGAAACCATTTGTAGGTTTAGTTTTAAATACATGTTACTTCTTATGCTGAAGAGGAATTTTATAATGCCAAAGTTGCCCTGGGCAGGCATCCCAAAGGTCCTGGGATAGCTCACAGCCTGGAAGCTGCAACATTCAACTTCCTTGCCCTGGGGAAATATTGAAAGGAATAGCTTGGAACCACTCAGAGGTTACACATCATTTCACTATTATTCAGCTGAGTCATGACTTAACTGGGCCTGTTTTCCACTTCATACCCAATGAATCCTTATGCAGAAAACACACAAACCAGGTGTATTTTGTACCATTAATATAATTTACTAATTACAAACCTGAATGCAGTACTTATTGCCCTGCAGTACATACATTTTCTTGGCAGAATGTTTGGCCTTCTTTGGGAAAAAAAAAGCATATAATAAAATACTTTATGTATATAGAAAATATTTAAAAATATAAAATTCACTTTCTGGTCCTTGTAATTGTAAAATACTTTGTTCACATATCACAAGTTGAGTCTACTACAAAAAATGTTTTGTAAAATTACAGTACATTCACAAGTCACTTTTGTGGCAAGTCAGTAATATTAAAAAAAACACCAAACCAAAACCCAAGGGGTCTTCTCTTCATGCCAGTCCAGCATCTTTGGCCATACTGTAGAAAATGCCCTTTGCTGCTATAAGGTTTGCAGGTGTGTCAAATTCAGCTATGGTTCCATTGTCTAGAACAAGAACCCTGTGAAAAACAAAATAGGAGGCAGGGGGGAAGATGTGTCAGAGAATTCCTCGCAAGAAATGTGATACCTGTTTTTATCACAAAGCAAACTGCTCTAATCTTTGCCTCACCTTTGTTTTCCTCAATTATTTTCACATAGATGACAAACATTCTCCCTGAGCTGCTGTTTGGCTAAAAAAGGTACAGGGCAGTCACTATCTCCTGGGTCAATAAGAGGGGAAAAGGTGTCATGCTGGTAGTTCTGGAATCAAAAATACAGTTCCAGAGAGCCAAGGAGATAAAAGCTCATGAAGTACACTAATATATTTTCAAGTAATTAATATGACATGCTGTTAGTGAAAAAGTTACAGCAGCTGCTGGTTTAACAAGGCTGCATAAGCTTCCTGACAGTGCCAGGAGTGCAGCTGGGCAGTGTCACCTGCACAGCTCTGGTTACTGAATATAGAACCTGTTTCTTACGCCAACAGAGCCAAAGTCAGGACTGGATATTCTGGGATTATATGGCTTAAACATCATTGCTTACATACTGCCCAGCAAGAGCATCAGTGTGCCTATCTAGGGACAAACCCGACCCCTTCAGGTGCTGCCTCACATCCCCAGCAAACCCACGAGTCTCCCCCACACACACCACAGAGAGATTGTACCTCGTGTAATCCATGATGGTGTTCAGCCTGTGTGCGATGGTCAGCACCGTGCAGTCCTCAAACTGGGTCCGGATTGTCATCTGGATGAGATCGTCCGTCTCCAGGTCGATGGCCGCCGTCGCCTCGTCCAGGATCAGGATCCTGGTCTTGCGCAGGAGGGCCCTGGCCAGGCACACGAGCTGCCTCTGGCCAACGCTGCAAACACGCACAGGCTGTCACCAGCGAGGCCCTGCTGCTCACAATCACCCGTGCTGGAGCAGGTCACTCACTGGGTGAAGTTACCCAAAAAACCCCAGAATGTTTAGCAAGCAGCCTTGCTAAATACCCACAGGTTGCAGCATGCCAGCACTGAGTGATATGTTACTGCCTGACCCAGTGCTGGCAGAGCCACCAAACGTCCCTTTTATCATCATGACAAAAGCCAGGGCAACTAATGATGACAATGCTTCTGCTCAAGCTCTCAGAAACACTCAAAGTTCTAACAACATTGTGAGTTGTTTAAAAAAAAAAAAGCTAATAAAAAGGAAAAAAAAGTTATGAGGCTGCAAATCCTTTCTACCATAACAAAAATAATATATGTATATATATGGGCAGCCAGACTTCCTCCTCTGCCACAAACACAGCCTAGGCTTAGTCTTTGTCTGAGTGTCTGCAGGATGAGGAAGGAGCTGAACATTCATCACAGGCATAATCTGGTGACACCACAGCCTCGGAAGCCAATGAAGCATATCAAAACATGGCATTTTTATCATCCCCAGTCATGTCTTCATGAGTCTTCCAAATAGTAATGGAAAATAAACATTGCTAAAGTGTCAGGCAGAGGACTCTTATTCAGCACAACAGTTGTGTATGTTATCAGGGCATTTCTCTTCCTACCAAACTGTGTTAAAGGACTGCCTGTCCCTACTATCTTGTCATCCTGAAACTTCTTTCTCTACTGATAAGATGGGATTTTAGTTTGGGAAAAATCCTTCCTGGAAGCAAAGAAGAATCAAATCGTTTGTGGCAGAGGCAGAACAGGAGGCAAATGTTTGAACCTTAGCGGCTTTCTTGGAAAAGGAATAGGGGGCTAAACCATTTCAGACACACCAGACCACAGTGTCAGCCTGTGCTCAGGTGTCCCACACTGCCACAGCTGAAGGAGAGCTCAGTGTGTGTCCTAGTTCAAGCATTCCTTACCTGAGGTTCTCTCCACCCTCTGAGCACTCATAGTCCAGCATGGACGGCTGACTGCTGACAAACCTCTTCAAATGAGACAGTTCAAGGGCTTTCCATATTTCCTCATCTGAATACTTATTAAATGGGTCCAGGTTCATCCTCAATGTTCCAGAAAAGAGAACAGGATCCTGGATATAAAGCCAGTTCTCATTAGACAAGTGTTTTAGCAGTTTTAATACTATGTTTTAGATACTACGAGTTACTTTGAGGTCTCCATTGCATTGCAGGGAGGCCACTTCCTAACCCCATCCACTCTGACAACACATTACATTATACACACTTCAAGTTCCAACTGTAAAGATGGTTTATCCTAAATCCTGTTTTATCACCCAGCATCAGCCTATAAGGTGGGGGAGACAGAACCACTTAAAGTATAAACAGTTTGTTTTTCTGAAACAATTTTCTAAGTGTAACAAAGCATTTTCCTCTGTGGATAAACCATTATTTACAGTTTGTTAAGCTGTTAGAGATCCTTCCTTTCCTGTGACACATAGAAACAGTACCTGAGGAATAATTGTTAGCCTCGATCGAAGGTCATGGAGACCAATTTCTGAAATTTTCACGCCATCAATTTTAATTTCCCCTTTTACAGCTTCCAGGATCCTAAAGAGACAGAGCGTCATGGAGGACTTCCCTGCTCCGGTTCTGCCAACAATTCCAATCTACAACAAATTGCAGGTTTAACAACAAAGCATATGGTTAAGAGGAAAACAACACCCAGCAAAAAAACCCCAAGACAACCCCCTAATATTCCTTGAAGAGGTTTGACACAATATCTGAATCTAAGAAAGAATGGAACATTCCTTTACTAGTAATCCTGGGAATACACTGTAAAGTACTTATGGTCATTCCTGTAATTGGAATAATATTCCATAACAATATGTACAGGCCTAGAGCCATTCTGTGTAACTTTGGGTGATTAGTTGGAGTGCCCATGGTAGGAGTCCAGTCACTCAAGGACAAGAAACAAAGACTTTTGGGTCATACTTCATGGTAAGTATGAGTATCTCCATGCCAGAAGGATGCTGTCATCTTGTCTGTCTAGTATAAGGATAATTCTCTTCTCTTTTAATAACAGCCTGTTCAGGGGAGGACTTTCCCATGCTAATTGCTCTGTCACCAGCAGGCAAACCCCAGAACTTTCCAATGAAGCATGAAGAAATGAATCTCTCAGAAGAAAGACCATTTCCTGATTAAGAAAGCAAAGAATGTCATTTTCTTGCATGCCAAAAAATTCATGGGGAAAGTCAGAGAGCAGAAAAAGCTGGAATTCCTTCTCCCATCTGCACTGCTTCAGAAAAGTGTTCTTGTCACTGAATTTTTGTCACTTGCACTGGTACTTCCTACACAGTGTATGGGAGCCTGTTGCCAAATGAACTTGGAAAGTCCAGAAAGTCCCATGCAATTGGTGCTTCTGCTTCCAGCCTGCAGGATGCTGGCACAAGGACAGCACAGTTGTCACTGCTGCTCCTGCATTGCCAGCTGGAGGAGGTCTCTACTGGGGTCAATGTGCTTGTAGACCCTCTTCTCTACTCCATGGTTGTCACTGGAGGCTCAGAACAAAGTTCTACCAAAGACATCCAGCTGGTAACTCACCTTTTCCCCACCATGGACTTGGAGGTTTATCCCCTTCAGCACCAGATCCAGACCCTTCCTGTACCTCACTGAGTAATTCACAAACTCCAGCTCTCCCTTGGATGGCCAGTCTTCTGGGGGACTCTTGCCTTCAATGATCCAGGGAGCCTAAGGAAAACACAAGTCAGAAATGTCTCACAAAGGCTTAAGGAAAAAAAAATTCAAACACAGGTACAAACATTTAAACTGATAAATCAAATATCCATTATCAAATAGATTTATAATAATGAAGGAAAAACATGGGTTCCAAGTATCTACCCATTTGTCTTTGATGTGAAGTTTACAGGAAAAAAAGTCTGAGCACAAAGGGCTAGATCCTCAATGGATATAATTTTTTCCTATTAACTTTAATAGAACACTGCTGGTTTCCTGCCAGCTTGAGCTCTGGTTTATAACATGTATCATGCACCTTGTCTAGCTTCCTTTTAGCTTCCAGATTAAACACTTGATCTCCAGAACCACACACTGGAGCTCTCCTCAGGTCCTCCATTTCCTAGTTCTTAGTATGTACACAGGGCTAACAAACCCCAGTGTGTCCAGAGAGCAGCAGCTTTCCTGGCATAGCTCCATCTGCCACCTTCAAAAGTCTTTGGCAACAAAGGCAGATGATTGGATGCTTTTCCTGGATTAGCAGTACAGTGTTCCTAGAGATGTTCTTCTCTCATGGGAGGTGAGGACTGATTAAGTTGATTAAACAGAAATACTATTGAAAACACGTGCAAGGCCTGATAATTGTACTGGAGCTGTGCTCACTGGCAGGATCACAGCACCAGTCACGCAGGTAAGACTGTGCATCAAACACTTCAAACCCAAAGGGACCAAGATTCTGATGTGAAACTTATCTCCTGTGCTAGCCACTCACAGCAGCAGAAAATGAGATGCTAAGCACAGGCTGCATGACAGCAATAACAATTTGGAGCTGTGATAGCATAAATTACAGTTCAGAGCATGACATTTGTTCAGGTTAAATGATAACTCTCAGAGCAGGAACTGTCTCTCAGGAGTCTGAAGAAAGACCATGTAAATGTGTGCATTAAAATTTCACCATGGTTGTTGCTGAGTACACTTGACCCTTGGCAGCTGACCTCTGTTTCAGTTTCTGAATATTCTTTTATTCTTTCCACAGCCACAATGTTAGTTTCAAGTTCAGAAGTCATTCGGACCATCCAATTCAGAGACAAGGTCACCTTGGAGAAGACAAGGAATAAAATATCACCCCCAGAGGAACAACAGATAGACTACTAATAATAACAACAGCAACAACAACAACCACAACAACAATAATAACAGCAACAGCAGACACTGCTATTAAGACGTGGATTCACATTCATATTACAAATGAAATAATTGCCTTTGCATTGATGTTAATACAGTTACTGGGACAAGGAGTCTACAGATTATCAGGTACTCATGTGAAGAAGCACATGCCTCCCACAATGATTTAACACATGGCCCTCTCAAAAAAAGTTGGTTGGCAGTCATTCCCCAAATCATGGGTCTCACTGGGAAACTCGTATCACCAATCCTGCACACTCATGGTATCTAAAATTCTTCTGGCAAGAGTGAGGCCATTAAATCTGCTGAACTGTCCACAGCTTGGGTCAGTATAGTTTACCTCTTCTGATTATGAATCCTACTGATCTGCCTGTGATTGCCTGGACACACCAATATGCTACGTAGCAGGAATGATGCAGGACATGTTAAACCCGTGCTGCCCAAATGACCTGTTCTTGGTGGGTGCACCTGACACTTCCTGAGCTTCCTGTGTGTCAGTGCTGGGGATACTGGGGTACAGAACAGTGTTGATGCTCTCTAAGTGCCCTGAAATCCTACTGCATGTGAGCTTGCTGATGGTCTGCCAGCCTTCACTGTAACTCTCTAGTTTCCAGACATCCCACAACTCATTTTTATTATTTCCTTATTAACTTCAGCTTTAACAAGCACTTAAAGTATTGCTAATATATCTATATAATCTACAAAAATGCAAACCCACCAATGAGCAGAAAGCTGTAACATGTACCTGTAGCGCATAAGACACTGACAGTCCCACCAGGCCAGCATTCAGGCTGTTTCTACCAATCACAGCAAAAAGGGCAGCAAAAAGGACAATGCAGTTCCCCACGAACTCAACTCGAATGCCCAGCCACCTGGGGAGAAGGCAGGTGTAAGTACAGAGGCAAAGGGTTGCTTGGACCAGTTTTGCAAACACGGGATTATCTAAGTGGAAACAAGAAATGATGTGCCTGTTACCTGTTTGATACTATCCCAGGGTAGTAACTCTTCTGATTTTCATCCACCTTCAGATCACTGATGTCTACAAAGGCCTTCACTCTCCTGTAGGCTCTGATGACACTGGCCCCTGACACTGTCTCTGAGAAGTGGGAGTAGATGGGAGATCTGCTCACGGACTCCAGGCGCTTCAGCTGGCGGGAGGTGGCGACGTAGAATCGCTGCCATTTTTCAGAGAAAATTGAAGGGTACGTGAAATAATGTCTCTTTTAATTAACAGTGAAGAATTTCTTAGGTTAAGGATTTAAAGGAGATTGTTACTAATGCACTTCAACCCTCTGAAATGTCTTCTATAATTAAGAAGAATTTCAAGAAAGTTATCTTTGTTTCTTTCCACAACAGAGCACGGAGTAACTGCAATTTCTGTAGACTGTAAGCTGAATTTATTTATGTCCCTTTAAATTTAGCTAATATAACCTAACAAAATGGATCCATCTGTAGAAGCCTTATTTTCCAAGAAAACAGAGTGTGCATTGGCACCTCCATTATAATGTCTCTATTCACAGTCTATAAAATACGCTTCATTTTCACTCAGAAATCAATACAATTGTTGCTTTCTATTTTCGACATTCTACCTCCTCACCACCTTAAAAACTTGTCAGTATGTCAAATATATTCACACTTTAATATACTGATATGCATTGCAGCTCTGTCTCTAGCAGTAGGCTTACTTTTTAATACTTAAAAGCTAGAAAAGGTTATGCCTATTTATTTCATGACCACATCTCACAGGACATTTCTTTTTCTGAGAGAAGTAAAATAATATTTTGTTTACATAAACATGTAGCTACTCCAGATATTTCAATTTCCCCCGAAATTAATGTTGTTTTTACTAACAGAAAAAGGAATGGAATAAGGTTACAATGGTAGTCAGATATTTTTCCAGTTACCTGAACAAAGAAGTACAGAATTGCAAGTGGAACTATAACCACGGCAAAGAGCGGAGTGCTCGCTATAATCACAATCATGGTCGATACGGAGGTGAAGAATGTGCCAAGGAACATCAGGATGGTTGGTGGGATGACCTCATCGATCACGTAGATGTCCTTGGAAAAGCGGTTGATGATGCGGCCGGTCGGGGTGGTGTCGTAGAAGGACTGTGGGGTGTGAAATTTGTTCTCCAGCAGCGCAGCGTGGAGCGTCCGGGCGGCGTTGATGCCTCCCATGGCCAGCGTGAAGGAGCAGATCAGCACTATCAGCCCTGGTGGGTGAGCAGGAGACGTGTTAATCCATGAACATGATGTTCCCAATTCACAGCTCCTTGATTCCTGGCTGTTACTGTTGAGCTTGAAGCTTTTTTTACTTTACTGTATTCCCTGTCCACCCTTCTCTTACCGTGCACATCAGCACTACAGCATTGCTGCCTAAGGCACAGGAACACATCCTGCAGGATTTCACCATCCTGTCTATGTAAAACAGGCACACAACCATCCTCCCTCTGCTTTCCGCAAGCCTCCATGAAGTCCTAATACTACAACTACACCAAAAATTGTCATGTTTTCTCTCCAACTTACCTCTCTAAAGCTTCCATGTCACCTGTCCAACCCCCTCTGAGGGCTTCACAACAAAATTAAGCACTGGGCTGAGCTCAGACTTTGCAGTACCAGGTTACATTACCTCCCTTGCTTAGGATAGGACCTGATCTAGTTCCAACCTCCCTGCCATGGGCAGGGACACCTTCCACTAAACAGGTTGCTCCAAGTCCCATCCAACCTCGCCTTGAACACTTCCAGGGATGGGGCAGCCACAGCTTCTCTGGGCAACCTGTGCCAGGGCCTCCCCACCCTCACAGTAAATGATTTCTTTCTAATATCTGATATAAATCTATTCTCCGTTTGGACCACTGGCTACTAGCTTTTCCACCTAATTCCTCTTCCCTAAGCATTGAGACATCATGATTTTATCTGCCCTCACCTTGCAAGAGGCCCAAGGCAGCGTAGACTCCGATTCTCATGGCTGTGTTGTGCTGAGTCCCATTCACCACTGGCTCATTGGTCCAGTCACTGAGCCACACATTGGCCCCAATGGCAGCAGCATTTTGACAGCAATATAGGAAACATATTGCTAAAGAAAGGACAGGGTTGACAGCCTTCATGTATTGCCAGAACACTGATAGCTTCACCTGCAAAATCACACACCAAAGCTGGTTTGTACAGCTCACACAAGCAGGAGTTTAGAGAGAATTAAGAAGAAAAAAAAATTCTTTGTCAGGGGAACTGCTGAGTTCAAAACTGCCCAGGCTTTAACACACCACAGAGAACAGTTCATCTGCCTGAGCTCCACGTCAGGGCGATGACTTTCAGAACAAGCCAGAAACTTCTCTGAAATACTCTTCTCCTCCTTGTTGAGGAACTGTATTTCATTAGTTTCGTGGGGTTTTAGTTTTTAAGACTATGCCAGAGGGGGAAAGAAAAGGGAAAGAAAAGAGGCTGATCAAATAGCAGCAAAGGATGGGTAACAAGAACAGAAGCCAAGTTTTTCATGCAAAAGAAGCAACTTGGCAGGCTATCATGCTCAGGACTACTTTAAATGGCCTATTTGAGGAAAAGTGCTGAATATGCCTCCATTCTGTGTCTTTACAGCAACTTAAATGAGGTACCAAATGCTGGTGCACCCCAGCAGGAATATAAACAGATGATGCTTGTGGCAAAGAGTAAGGGTGCTATCTCAAAGGTAGTGCAAAAAGGCAGAGAAGCCAAAAGAGATAGATTCAGGAAAAAACTCAGTCTTTAAAAAAAAAGCATAAGAAGGAATAATTTAAAATACAAGTGTTGTCGATTAGGGACTTTGAAAGTTAAAATAATCCACAGAAAAAATTAATTACATATGTGTGCCGTGGACCAGTAGATCAGACTAAACAGGACACACTGAGCCTTCTGAAGTGGAGGGGCTTTCTTTAAGCAAACCTCCCTGCTCCTCTTCCTTCTGCTGCTCCTTTATGTCCCTTTCTTTTACTTTTTTATTCCCATCTTCTCTTTTTCCCTGTTCCCATTTCACTCCCTGGCCCTGCTCAGGAGGAATACAGCCCCTTTGTACCTATAAGCACAAAATGCTCTCGGATGGGGGTGGCAGGTATTTAGGCAGAGCAGACCCTCTGGCACCCAGCAGGCAGCTGGCTCACGTAACCCACTGCTGCAGCTGGACCCAGCAGCAGCCAAACAGTTTAAAAACCAACAGTGCTGAAAGCTCTGCAAGGCAAAGGCAGGGACGGTATCAAGTGACTGTGACGGGAGCTGGAAGGGATTTTTTCTTTTTTTTTTTTCCTGTAAGTATATAGCTCTTGCTGGGTGCCAAAACCTCTGCCAAAATCCTAAATTTGAATGGTCAGTGGCCACCAGATTAAGGCCTAAAGCCTGCAGTCATGATTTATACAACACATTTAACAGAACTGGATCAAACGTTAAAATAAAAATGATTCTTTTTCAAACAGAAATGTAGCAAAAGGGGGGGGGGGAAATCAAACCATACCGTGCCTGTTTCAGTGGTTTCAGCCTGAATAAGTTTCTCGTTAGCATTTTTTCTTGGCAGAGGAGGCTCTGCTGGCTTCTTCTCACAGACTCTTCGTTTCGTTGACATTTTGTTGGGACATTCTCCTCCCTCAGAAGACACTACACTAAGTTGCCTGGTTAAAACAAAAGAGTCATTAGGAGAAAAAGGGCATATTGAAGCAGTGCTAAGGCATGACTGGGATGCAGCAGACTGGACTTATTCCCAGCCCTTCCACTGAGTTCCCATGCCAGCCTCACTCACAGATGTGGGTGCTGGTACCACCCCTCTGGATGTTCAGTGGTGTCAGAAATACAGCATCTAAGAACAGCTGTGGCAGAACCTGGGCTCTTTGGGAAAGGCCTTTAGAGGCTTCATGGCAAGGCAGACATTTCAAGCTAAACCCTGAGCTTCTCTGTTTGCATATCAAAAGTAGCTGGACGGATCTGTGGGTATGGTTATAAAAAATTCTAAAGATTTCTAAGATTCCCAAGGGAAAGGTGAAATGCAAAGGGTTTATTTATAGCATAACTGGCAGCAGTTTAGTGTTGAGTGGGTAAATACATACAGCAGTGTTACCTGAGAACCAGAGAGCTGCTTAAAGAAATGGGTTCAGTTCAGATTCAAAAGAGGATTGCAGGAATAGATATTTGACCTTCTTTCACATTTTTTTTTTCAAAAGGACACTAAACCAATTTATTTGTAAGAGGAAACTAAGCAAACTAAAGCCCAGATGGAGAAGGGGTATGTGATATAACATCTTTCAGATGTGTTTCACCCCAGACAGAGATTAGAAACACATGAACCTCACGTTTACCTAAGGAACTGTTTGCGGACCTCGTTGGTCACCGGTTCGTTATCCGCCAGGTCGGTGTGGATGCTGAGGGTGTCTTCAGCCAGCAGGACTTCTTCCTCCTCCAGCACTGCAAGACAAGATCACACCTCAGATTTTCTGCCCCATAAAGCAGAAAGCACAGGAAAAGGTGGCTATGCAAAGCAAGAGTCATGAAAAACAATACCACAGCAGGAAAATCACAGTGCATAAAATCCCCCCTGGTTTTACTTCTGTGCATTGCTTCTCTGAATATAATTGCAAAGATCTTGTGAGGCAAGTTGGCTGCCAAATGCATTTACATCACATTCCTTTAACACATCAGAATGTCAGGCAATAGTGTCAGAGTTGGTTTCAGCTAAATTCACTCATAAAGCGTGTTCTAGGCATGATCTGGGGCTGGGGGAGTCACGTCAGAAGCTCCTGCAAGCCCCTGCTGCTGCTGGAAGATGTCGTGCCTGTTCCCCTCTGCCTGGCTGGAGAGCAGCAGTGCTGCAATCAAAGAGCGTGGGAACAGTGTCACACAGGGGAAACATTTACCAAAATGCTTTAATCTTGTACCATTTTGTCAGAATCAAATCAAGCTGAAAAGTAAGCCAAGATTAAAATGTCGTTTGAACTTTGCTACATGAAGAAAAAAAAACAACCACAGATAAAGGGAAAACACACCAGACACTGGGTAGCCCCTTTGATAGCAAGGCCAGTGTTTTTTTTGGCTACTTTGTTTTCCTGATGAGCTTGGCCTTGCTAATTGTAAAATAAATTGCTGAGTTCAAAATAATTTCTATCATAAGAGCTGATTTTCTTCTAGGACAAACCACATGAAATTTTGAAAGGAATTTTTGAAAATATTTCTGAATAACACAGACCTGGCCACAGACAATAATTTTCACGGTAGTGCAGAAAGGCAAATGCAAGGTTGTCATGAAGACCCAGGGGGCAGTTTACAGAGAAAATATCTGTAATCTTGTTGACAGAAAAAGACATGTTTTAAGAAAAAGCAATACTGTACTTGTTGGTTCGTCCTCTTCAATGTCTTCATCCAGTGCATAATTTCGCAGGAATTCTGCAAAGGCCTTGTTTTGTTTCAGAAGGTCTTGGTAAGATCCCATTTCAGAGATTTTGCCATCGACCAGGACAACTATATGGTCTACCTGAGGTAGGAAGCTGATGCCATGGGTCACCAGAATTCGGGTCTGGATAGGGAAAAAGAGAAAAACCACAAATCTTTCAGTTGTCACTGTGGGGACTAACACTACTTAGCAAGTCAAATACTACCAAGTTTTTGGGAAAGGGAGTGAGTTATTGTATCAAGGTGAAATGCCCGTGGAAATAACACTGTCATCATTGGCCAAATGAGCTTGGAAATATGTACATGAACTCACTATGCTCCTGCTGCTGATACAGCCACAGAGGGAATTAAACCAACAGAATTATCATTCCCTCTTTCCGTTATGCTGATTTTCTTTGTAGCCCTTCCCTTTTGAGCTCTGAGATAATCCAAGAAGACTATAACAGGAGCAGAAGGTGCAGCAAAGCGACTGCAGTCTGGTTGCATGTTGCCAAAGGCCTCTGTAACATCAGTATCTGGTACAGCTTCCTCCCCGCACACCTCCGAGTAACAACAAGCAACACTGCCAACCTGTGCAAGTTTCTGCAAATGCCTTGTTTTTGGAGATCTCACAGCGGGGATTTTAAAAGACAGAGCTGGTTTCTGCCTCTGCATGTGCTGACCAGATCACATAATTTCTGGGCGTGAATAAGCTCATCACAGTGTGACAAAAGGTGTCCCCGTTGCCAGCTACAGACAGAAATTCAGGAGCGAGCTGGCACCCAAGCCTGGGTGGTGAAACAGCTTTCCTGTTACCCACCAGTGTTCCCAAGCTTGTGTGCAGTTTTAAGAGGATCTAAATGTCAGCTTACTTTTCCTTTGAGTACCCCATCTGGACCGATGACTTTGTCGAAGATGTGCTTTGCGACGTGCGAGTCCACGGCAGACAGGGGATCATCTAACAGGTAAATGTCAGAGCCGCTGTACACGGCACGGGCGAGGCTCACGCGCTGCCTCTGCCCACCTGACAGGTTGATGCCCTGAAGGGAGAGAGAGGAGAGAACAAAACACATCACACAACAACAGCTCTGACTGTTCATGGCTCTCACCCAGCCTCAACACTCGGATGCTAAATTGAAACATGAGGCGCTGAAGAGAATAACCCGCCCAGAGACAGGAACACAACGCCTCTAGATCTGTTTGTTCACTGCCAAACTTCCACTCACTCAGCAATCTGGAGACACAGTGAGGCTCTTTTTAATAAGCTCCTGAAGGGAGCTGTTAAAACACAGAACTACATAAAAAGGAAAACCGTCAACCGGGATGTAAAATGTAAATTTCAAAGCAGGGCTGTGGCACCTGGAACATCTTTCACATCTCTCATCCTGCATATAAATCCACATCTCCACCCCATTTTATGAAATCTAACTCAAACTTAGTGGCCCGTGAAAAAAAGAATATCTCTGTTGTTAATCACAGATGTAAAAGTTCCTCATTAAAATGTGTTAAGGGATGATCATATCATTTTTTCACTTGAAGCACAACCATATGTTCCCTCCCTTTTTATCCCTACAGGAAAAGGAAGGTCTTTACTTATTCTGGGCAGATGCACCTTTACAATTGCACAATAAATGGAGGGTGCTCTGATCTTCCAGGGCTAGATATGAAATTCTGCATCATAATACAAGCACATGCCTAAAGTTAGGAACAAGTTTAAGTCAAACTGCCTTCCACAGAACTGCCCTGAATGTTTTGGTGTTGATTGTAGCAGGGATGCCATTGTAAAGATCAAACCAAACCAAGTGCTGACTTTTCAGCATTCTCTCTTTAGGTAGACCAGGGATCACCAAGCAGGTCTGACTTGAAAAGGAAATAATTACCTTCTCTCCTATCTCAGTCTGATCTCCTCCTGGCAGCACTTCCAGGTCAGTTTTTAAAGCACAGGCCTCCAGGGTATTTTGGTATTTTTCCTCATTAGGAGCTTGGCCAAACAAAATGTTATCTTTCAGCGTAGCGTTCTGGATCCAGGCTTGTTGAGGCACATAAGCAACAGAACCCTAGAACAAGGAGGGAGAAAGGAAACCTCTGACTTTAACATGCAGCAATTCATGCTTACAGCTCTGATAAAGATCTGCAGCACATATATGGCTCCTGCTTCACACACATTCACATTATACATATATGTGTGCAAATTGTTAATGTATAGTCGATCAAATAAGGAAAGTTCATATAAAACCCAACTGAACAGGTGTGGGTAAAACTCAAACACACAGACAAGCTGCCAGAGGACCAACCAGAATTCCCTCTGCAGCCTGACATTCATTCTAAGCAAGGGCAGGCATAAGCAGCACATTTCTATACCATCATTAAATGGCATTGTGAACAATACCAACCTTCACAGCCACTTCTCCTTCCAGCTTTTCCATTTCACCCAGGAGAGCAGACACCAGAGAAGACTTCCCACAGCCAACATGGCCAACAACGGCAACCAAAGCACCACTGGGGACCAACATATTTATACTGTGGAGGAAACAGGCTGGAAATTAATTAAACATTAGTTTACTAAAGGCATCAGGGGTCTTTAAAGCAGGGCTGAAATACACAGTGACAAATCAGCCTGACCTCAGCCTGACTGGATATAGTAAGCATAGCTTGGTCACTGGTCTTCTCCTCCCTTTCTCGTGTACTGTAACCAGAACTGTAGGAGCAAATGGAAACCCAGCATTAATCTATCTTGATTGTTCCTAAAGCAGTAGGATTCGTAACAAGCCTTCTAAGACCCTCTGCTGTGTCCTATCAGTCCATCAGCAAGTCAAACTGGGTTCATAAGCATTTTGAAAGAAGATAATCTTCCAGAAGTATCTTGGTTCTTAATTTTAAAACCAAGAGCAATCGTAACGAAGTAGTGAGTGAACACATTCCATCTAAAAATGTTCAAACCACTTTAGAACTGTATTTCCAGTGCTAGTAAATAGGGTAAAAACTGACACCAAAAAACCAAGACTTCCCAGTTAAAATCCTTTACTGTTTTCCCCACTATGTTCCTAAAGGTACTGCTTTAGGTCTTGGTGAACTAATAAGGAAATGAGTGATGGACAGAGTCTCTTTGCCATCAAAGTGCCTTTCACTAATGAAATCAATATAAATTGCTGTTTGCACGGATCATGATGCATAACATAAGGAAACATATGCTTCCAGGCAAATTTTGTTTGTATTCATTCAAATAGGCAAATGAGCAAAACAAGCACCCCCCCACAGTCTGGAGGCGGCCCATCCACCACCACAGGGATGAGTCTGCCACAAGAGATGCACATATGTGATGTGTGGTTTTTACTAGACATCGTTCAAAATAGACCTCCTAGAAGCCAGAAACCAGGTAGATGTTGCATTGCAACTGCACAAAAAAGAATTAAAAAAATCTTACTCTTTCAAAGTTGGCTTAAGCTCCTTTCCCCAGCTGAACGTGGCATTTGTTACACTGATGGCATTGCCTGTGTGACAAAAACACAACAACAGAGGAGGCAGGAAATGTGTTACACAGAACAGCACGACTGAGAGACGGGCAGACAGAGGGATCTTTATTTACGGGTGTTTCACATACACTGCACTTCCCTTTTCTGCTGGCATGGGAAGCACAGTCTCATGCCTGTGGGTCACAAGACAGGCTTGTTCAGAGTGAAAATAACCAACTGCAGCTTAAGCTATAGACTGTGAGTTAACAGACCTATGGAGCTGAAAAGCTGCCCTGCCTCACCCTGCCATGGGGAGGCTGGTCCCAACATGTGCTCCTCAGTATCCCCCTGCAACTGAGCACAACTTTGCTTCAGAAACCACTTTCAAGTCAGTAGGAGGTCACTGCATGCTGTTGACTTTGATGCATCAGATTAAACTTGACTCTGTGCAGCTTTTTGCTTGTCACACTAACAAGTCATAGATCCGCAGGCTTTCTTTATTTCCTGGTGGGGTGGTGCAGAACAGTAATTTCATGACAGACACACAGCCATTCCTCCTCCTCCTCTGTCTGTGGCATCACATGTAACATAAAGTTTCAAGCTATAGTGTCACCAAAGCGTGTTACATGATGAAACACTTTTGTTTGAGGCCACCTGGCTCACTCAATTATTTTGGGATACTGTTTCCAACACAAGAAATCAAAACTGTGTACAAAGCTTCTGAAGACTTGTGCAGTGTGAAAGGTTTGAACAAGCCTTGCTGTTCCTAGTCAGTGGATGCCCTTCATATTCAGTGCTGTGAGCATCCAGCACATTGCAGATGCAAACTCAGGCCTAACAAGCTCAAAGTTCAAAAATATTGCCAGAAACTCTTCTTATTTCCACATAGCCTGAACACTAAACATGTACTTTTCAAAGCAGCAGCTTCCTCTTGTTTGCTTTTTTTTCTAACCCAAGATTACTATTGTTATTTTCTTTTTGCCTTTTTTCATAACTCCACCAGTCCAAAACAGATATAAGATGCTGTTGTATTAGCTTCATTTAAAAAAAATACCAATGTCTTTACCTGGTGAAATCACCTTTGTTTCCACACAATTTGGATCAAGTTCATCATGACTCAGGAACTGCTGAATTCTCTTTAGGGAAACACTTGTCTAAGAAAAGAGCGTGGTGTTATTTTATTATTCTTTTAATGAGAACTTAATGCTCTTACTACTGAAAAAGAAAGCATGCACAATGGCTTAAGCCTTCCCCCCATGGGCTTCCTGAACAGTGACTCATTCTTTCCCTGCAATCACACTTATGCTGAAATCTGAGCTTTTAACCGCAAAATTTCTCAGACCAAGCTGAGTTTATCTGAGTGAAGCAAAATTCACACAGACAGGCTTACTCAGATGATGTCAGGCTTTCCAAGACAGGGCAGCAGTAGAGAAAGGGTATTAAAAAGAAAACCAGCTAACAGGCAGATGCAAGGGATCTCTGCATTCCAGAAATCAGGGGCACGTGGGGTTCTTTCTGTTCGAGTTGTTCAGGACAACCCACGCACCCAACCCTCCTTACCTGCGCAATATTGCTAATGACTTGTGGAAGCATATTGAGGGGAAACTTCAAGATATTGAACAAGGAGAGGGAGACAAAAGCCTTTTCTGCATCCAGGATATTCTTCTCATCCACTGAGACATAGACGGCAAATGTCGTCAGCGCTACCTGAAAGCCAGAAAGGGAGTTTACTGTGAGACGTGTGTTACATTCTGACATTTTAAAAAGCACTCAGGCCTGATGGGCATCTTGGAAATAAAAGTATCAACCACAAAACTCCTTGTTTCTGACCTTTTCAATACACTTTAAGAATGACAAGTCATTTGGACAAGTTGGTACAAAAAAAAAGGGCACGCGGAATGAAATAACTTTCAGATTACTAATGGTTATGTTGAGTTGAACTAAGAGGTTCAAGAGGTGAACTACAGAACTTGGGTAAATGAAAAGGAAAAGCTGCTATCAGGCTGTGGTTTGGCTGCTTTTCACACTCCACCCAACCAAATTTTCCCATTGTAAACTGCAGGCTAAGCAAACAACCTCTACTAATCAATAGAAAAGGGAGTAAAATCCAAGTTATTTGTTGGTTTGCTGTATGACAGGGACCATCCACTGTGGAAGGACCACTCCATGCATTAAACTAATGGTGAGCAGGAACTGGAATGTGTATTGAAGGAAGTGCATTAACTTTAAGGAACCATGAAAGGGGCAGGATCTCAAGGCTGTTCAGGACATTTCTGTAGGGCCAGGTCTTTGATCTCGAGAATAGTTGGCTATGAATATTTTTGACCAAGGACTTATCTGAATGGTTTTATTCACCAAAACCTTTGCTGCAAAAGGGATCAAAGTGCAATGAAGTGGAAAATAGAGGGAAAGACAAAATTGAGGAAAAAGCATTTCAGAATTGGCAATGTATCATTTGGGCTTTAGTTTTTACATTAAATCAATCTCTTTTTTAGGTTGTAGAATAATTTGACAACTCCCTCTCCCACTAAAACAAGGAGAGCACTGTAACACGAAGGTAGAAACGAGAGCTAAAGACAGACGTTGTCCTGACTGACTCAATTAAAATTTCCTTTGCTATTTTTGCTATTCACAGATATCTCTGAGGTTTCATATTCTAGTTTCAATTTGTTATGGGAAGTACTTTGAAGTGGTTGGAAATTCTCCTGAGACAGCTATTCCCAGCTTCCACTGGCAGCCTCTATCACAAAATACTTTAATACCGATTAACCAAAAGGCTCCTGAGAACAGGGAACTCTGATTCAAGGCATGCGAATAATTTTTTCGAAAAAGTATTTACATTTTATTCCTATGTACATTTAGCAGGCAGAAAGCCTCACACTTATCCTTCAAGGATGTACTTGCACGGCTTAGAGAGTCATGCAAATTCAATTTACCAGGAACGGGGCGCTGATCCAGGCAAAGGTGGACAAAGAATTGAGATAAGCAGATTTTTTCAAAACTCGCAGCTCGTTCTTTCGTATCTCCAGGACCTTTTGTGAAAAGGATGGTTCCCACGCATACAGCTTCAGCACCTTGATGCCACCCAGGATCTCATTCATTAATTTAATGCGGGAGTCTTTATATCGCATTTGTTCCACCTGGGTTATTGGTAAACACAGGAGACAGAGTGTCACAGCAAGGGCCAGATGAGAGCTTTCAACATATGTCTCACAGCTGTGCTGGTCCTTGGGCTATTTCTAAAGAGGATGCAAAAGGTGATCACAGAAAGCCAGACTGTTATCAGTGAGCTTTTTGTGCAAGTCAATACCGCCAAAGAAACCAGAAATCAAAGAAACTGCCTGGAAAGCAGAGTACAAAAGCTTTCCACTCATCTTCACTCTGAGGAGCTACATTTTTTAAACCATTTTAAGATTCAGGCACTTCACAAAAATACTACCCTGCTACTTCCTTTGATTTCTTCAGATTTTTTTTCCTGATATGCACAGTTGTATTTCTTATGGCATCCGTTGAAAACTGTGGTTACTCCTAGTTGTTTTCTTCCTATATATTAGAATACAGTGCTTCATTCAGTTCTTGAAAAAATAAAATTCCTGCTCAACTGTATACACAAAATTCATACACACATGCACAGAAAAATATGCAGCTCTGAGCGTCTCACAGTGTGCAAGGGAGAAAAGGAATGTTAATCTCTTGATGTCAGCATCAAGAGATTCAATGGTAAGTCTGTATGTCTCTTTAAGCATGTAATAATACCCCTCTGTTACTAAGGCTGTGCTTAAATGTCATGATTCAGATTCATTTTCCAACTCTTACCTTTTTCACATCAATAGTTTGATTTTTTTGGTTTTTGTTTTTTTTTTTTAAATCTTCCAAACAGTCACTGACAGGCTGCACAGCACAAGCCATTTATGAGATTTTTTCTAGCACAAAGCCAGAGGGCACTGTTATATTGGTATTTTTTCAGACTTCTTGACTAGAGACAACTAAGACTACAAAGAAAGGAATAAAAGAGCCTTTTACCTTAAGCTAATAAATGAAATTTGGCCCAGCTCAGTAGCAGTGAATGTCAACACTGGCTATTAGCATAAAACCCAAGCTGCCAGGTTTCGCTCCCATCTCTGAAAACATTCATTTGCAGCTTAAAGAACAGCATTTATTTCAGTGCCTTTCTCCAGATACTCCTAGAGGCAGATACCAGGTGAAGGGATATGGAGACAAGGAAATCTCTTGCTAATCCCAAAAGCTCCTCCAGGAGTATGAAGATCCACTGCCTCAATGCCACACCTTTCCCCTAAATAGCATTCAATTTACTATGGAAAAAC